>NC_041388.1:467383482-467408976 GCF_002162155.2 Triticum dicoccoides | reverse complement strand
CACAGAGAGAGAAGTCGTTCTCTCCCCCAAACACCAACACACGAGCACATTAACACCCCTCTCTCTTGTAAATTCCGGACCCCAACATAGGTCTCTATCACTTTGTCTCTCGGGCATGCACACATCTCTTCCCTCACTCTCTAGGTCTCCCGCTATCTCTCTTACCCAAGCACACGCACTATGTAGAGTGTATATTTCCCATACACACAAAACGTCGCCCCCAAACATCTATCTCCCTAGTTATGTGGTTCTCGCGCACTCACCTCACACACCACCCCCACTGCAAACAAGCACACTTTGTCTCCTTGTGCACCACTCTCCTCTTTCTATCTCTCCCACATGCGGACCCGCCCCATCTCCTTCCCTGTATACATATATGTCGTGACTCTTTGCATAGCTCCCTAATGTATAATCGTTCTCGATTTTGCACATTGTTCTCTACACCATCTATTCTCTCATGAAGTCCCTATCACACACACATGATGACTCGCTTCCCTTGCGTCTCCGTTCATAGGCCAATTTCGGACAACATCAACATTGTCTCCCTATCTATACGCCATTTATGGACACAAACGACCCCTCTCGCCCCCTCTCTTCCTCTCTCTCCGGCGCTAGCTCTCTCTTTCTCTCGCTCTCACACCCCTCTCCCCCACACACACTCAATGTCTCTTCCAAATAGTCTGCTCCCCCCGCCCGCACCCGTGCTATCTCGCTACTACACATGTCACACCATTCCCCCTTCCCTTATACTAGGTTTACATCATCAGTGGTCTCTCTACTCCACATACACTCTCTCCCTCTCACACACAAACGCGTGCACAAACACACACAGACACGCACAAACACCCATTTACCTGGATCCTCATCTCTCCTCATGTCTGCATGTGTATCTCACACACTAACTCTCTAATTATGTATATGTGTCTCCATGTTACACAACACAAAGCCCCATGTACATGTCTCTCTCTATCCTCCACACACATACACACAAAGAATCTGTTATCATTGCCTCAGCCTCTAACATATGACACATGCTCTCTCTCTCTCTCTCTCTCTCTCTCTCTCTCTATCTCTCTCTCGCAAACACGATCAACAAGGGTTTCCCCGTGAATAACTTACCGTCTATTCATGAACAGTCGTGGTAGTACGGCGAACACGAGACATGAAAAAGAATAGATCTACACGTGCTTAGACCACCTAGTATGACTACTAGTACTAGAGCAAGCCAAAAAGCGCGCCGCCGTCACCCCCTCCTTGTCGGCGACGGGAAAATCTTTGTTTTACACAGTCGAGAAGTCATTGTGCTAAGGGCCCACATGCCGAGGCATTGAATAGAATGTAGATGCTAGTTTACGGAAGCAAGTATCGATAATATGTTTGTATCTCCATACTTATATTTCTTCTCTTATAAAAAACCGAGTTGGTGATGATGGTACGTGTGCCATCTTACAATATAGACCGTCCGATCTATATCTGATGGATGGAAATTAAACTAAAAGATATCCGCACCCCTCTCCACATTTACAGACAAGGCCTTCCCTCGTTCATCCTTATCTCCAACAAACCTCATTGTTGAGAAATTAAGAAAGGAAGCCTCTCGAACAAACTAGCCTGGTGGCCACTGCCAGCATCGTCAATCCCCATGCCTCCGCTCAGTTCGACCACCAACCACCACCACACCCCACTCCTCTTCACCCTATCTCATATTTCTCGAGATATCATTAGTTTTTACACATGGGATTACTCCCGCAAGGGTCAATCACAACAAGTGTTTTATAAAAAAATGCATCTTGATGTTCCGTGCAATGCACGGATCTTGCTAGGACTCCTACACAAGACTAAGTTGGTGATGCTGGTGTGTCTGCCATCCGTCGTTTCTGACCATTAGATCTACATCTAACGATTGTGAGGTAAGTTGTTGCCTTTTCTCACGAACATCCCACCTGTCTACCAATTTGCAGAAAAACTCATAATTAGTATCTTAAAACCAACCACATCCCTCCCTGACCTCACCAAAACAGCCCAAGGAATATATTCTAATTGAAACATAATATATCTCTAGTGACATATGTATATCAAAATTAGAGTGTTTTGTACCAAGTTTGTGAATAAGTATTATTCTAATTATGATTCGTTGCAACAGACATGAACATTGCTAGTATTTCCAACCATGCATTTCTTTTCCTAGTATTCCATAGTTTCTAGTTTTCCATCAAGATATTAGTCACTCATGGTTGATATTTACTTTCAATCATGTACACATATGCACTATGTAACTAGCCTTGCTTATTGGTTTCCAAAGCTTAACTTTCACTCTTACTTACAATATGTAGAGTATTTAACAAAAAACTACCACTTTCAACCAGCCTTAGGAGGAATCTATTGTACAAAAAATAGCAAAAACATACCCAAAATTTCTTAATCCACACCAAAAACTACCTAGTACTCCCACCGATTAGGTTCGTTTAAACCCATTTATGACAGGGTTGGCCCACATGTCCGTGCTGATGAGGCAGCTTAAACCAACACATTTTGTTTGACCGTTGACACGAGGGACCCACATCTGACCATCTATCCTGTTATTCCCCCTCAAATCATTATTTTTCCTAAACATTACTTCAAACAGTACTGATGTGTGTTCGTCGGTGGCGCCGGTGATGAGCGAGTTGGCCGCCGCTCCGCCGGACGGGCCGGACGCCGCGCTGGCCTCGGCACGGGTTGGTAGGATGGCCCAAGCGTGACTCACGAGCGAGCAAGCCGCCGCGCTGGCCTTCGCTCGAGCCAGATGGCTGGCCTTAGCGCCGTGCGCATGAGCAAGCCGCCGCACTGCCTTGCCAATCTAGCTAGCAAACCTTGTAGACAAGCAGCTGGACGAAGCTATCTTGGCTAGCTAGCGGCCGCGAGCGCCGGACGGAGCTGGCATCCGGGCTGCCGCAACATGGGCTCCGCACTGCCGGCGGTTTTGACCTCGCCTTCTGCTGGCGGCGGTAGCTGCGTCCCATGGCCGAGGATGACTAGGTGGACGGGCCGGAGGTAGGAGGTCACTCGAGGATTTTTGTTGGTAAGAGCATGTACAATGGTTGATAAGGTAGTCTTATCTTAAGTCTGCCACGTATGCAAGTGGTAGTAGTTTCTTGGCATTTTAGTGGGTTCTTGCATTATTAGAGCAAGTACAATAGAGCTGAGTCAGTGGGCTATAAGAAATAAACTACTACTACATGTTGGCTATAAGATGGGTTGTAGATGACATGGCACTGGCTTATAGCCAGCAGCTGGCTATACTATTAACCATGCTCTTAGGGGTTTCTTGTAAGGAACAATGTACGTACTAGTAGCGACAAAAGGCTATTCTAGGTTACGTTGTACTCCGACGAGTACTACTAGTGGTCGCGGGAGTGTATACCTCGTTTTGTGGGTTCGATCCCGGCTAAACGCATGGCGGCCTTTAAAAAAAATAGTACTACTACACTTCGCTGCGAGCCAATATTTTACACGGGTAGTTTGAGTTTTGAAGTCAAACGGACGTGCAGCCCCACAATCTGGGTGCACTGGACAGCCTAGCCACGTGAACGGGTTTTCCTTCCCAGCATCCCATGGCTCGCGTGCTCGCCCTAGCCGCACCTCGCTTGCAGCTTCCAGCTAGTAGCATATTTGAACTAGCGCCTCCCAATTAAGCCCGAGGAGCCGGAAAAGCCTGGCGGGGCATTGGGAACTGTGCAATATGGCTCTGTACGTAAAGTTCTCTACTACTACTCTGTAGCTTGTGGCGTTGCATGCATGGACTTCACTCCATTATCGGCTCTACTATAAAAGAAATTCCTCTTGCCGTGTTTTTTTTGAAACGGAGGCAAAAACTTTGCTTCATCTCATTCATAAAGAAGGAACTACTAACAAAGTTCGACGAGATCCATTACACCTCCACAAATGGAAGCGAAAATCCTAGTCTCGTTGTATCAAATAACTCAAATGTTCTGCCCCCGCAGTAACCGTCGCTGATAAACAGGCTGCTAGTGTGTGCTTGAGAGGAGCGGCTGAGTAGGCCAGCTACGTGAGAGGAGCGGCTGAATAGAGCACCGAGAGTACCCACTAGGCCACTACGCAGTTGTACTTCCCCTGCATTGATAGTACGGTGATGGTTCTAGAGAACAGTAGTACCCTCCACTTCCAACTATAGCTCCTTGGCCCTAAGATTCAAGAGTTCAAAACTGGTGCACTATACTAGACTAGACTAGAAGTACAATACATCGCACTACTAGTTGAGAAAAGTAGTACTAGTACTGCTACAGTACAAGTACGTACTCCTCCGTCACATAATGTAAGACGTTTTTTGACGCTAGTTGGCGTGTACAAAAAATGGCAAAAACATACCCAAAATTTCTTAATCCACTCCAAAAACTACTACCTAGTGCCAAAAATTTCTTACTAGTGCTATTATTTACAGTATAATGCAATCCCATAACGTTCCATAATCCCTTTCTTTCAAAAAAATCACTTCTGGAGAGAAGATTGCTATCTCCACACGAGCTTCTCATAGGCCAGCGCCACCGCATGCAGTCATGTGAGAGAGAGGGAGACATCCATGCAGCATGCAGAGAGAGGAGAACACGGGCGGACAGCCAATGGGCTGCATGGGGCATTTATAGCTGCTAACTCCTCCCATCCATGCGCCAGGGGTATTTCCGTCCAGAAAGCATGCAGCGAGCCCCTGTCTTGGTATCCGGGTCTGCTCTTATACGCAGAGTAAAAAGAATCGGAGGGAGTACTAGTAGTAAATAATAGCCTCACCCCTTCGCTGAGGAACGATCTACAGTGGGAAGGGACGAGGCCCTGCGGTTACTACGCTCTTATCTCCTCCTCGCCAGTTCCCCTCCCCCCGAAGAGAAGGCAGTTCGTCGCTGCTCCCATGGATTCGCCAGGCGGTTCTCCTCCTCGTTGGGGCTGGCAGACCTTGGACGACGATCCTGTGGGAGAAATCGCACACCGCTCCGACGTCCTCACCGCCGCAAGACTCGGTGCTTCCTGCACTAACTTTTTCAAGACGTTGCTTAAACATGCCATGCTTGTTGGTCTTCCATGCATCCTCGAGGAGAAGGTTCTTCTATGGGACAATCGTTCGAACAGTCCAGCGCTCCCTGGCCATGGTTGCACATTGACTCCGCTAGAGTTGCCGACGTTGAGAGGTAGTCGGATTTTGTCCGATGAGCAGGTCAGTAATGGAGTTTGATCATGCAGTACATAGCTATTCCATTTCCATCCCGTAATTTCTCCGCTGCCATCGTCTTATATATAGGCCTGGGTCGGTGCCAACGAAGATTGTCTTGCATACCTCTGGCCGGATACCACCATCATTTTGCACAACATCCACAGCAGTGCGGCCGTTTTGGTAGACCCCTTCTCCACCATTGGGATCGGCCTTCCAGACTGGCTGGGCAAGAATACGTATGATGATGCCTACATGAGATTGAAGAAGATAGCAATTGCGGACCTGCCGACAAAGTGACGCGGCTACGATGATTACTATCTCATCATGGTGTTCGACATAAGGATTGCCATCAATGCAGGAGGCAGTAACGGCATACGCTGGCGCATGTTGGCGGCGGCAGATTTGTACCCCTACACGTTCAAAGACGCCGTGCACCATCTAGGCCGCATCTTTGCGGTGACAAGCCAGGGGACTTGTTTCATCTGGTTGACATCCTACGGTATGGGATATTACAAACGGAATGCACAAACCATCATTTGCATCCCTAACGGTACTCCATTATTTTGCAGGGACCAGTCATTCCCCGATCAAAATAAGATCGCCGATCCTGGATGTGCATTTGCATCCGTGATTCGGTCTAACTTGGAACCTTGTAGTTGACTTTGGCATATTGGGATCAACTATCTTAGCAGTCGTTACCCATGGTACCACTGATGTGCAACATGGTCACATAATCTACCACGATTGGACCATCACCATCTACCCAGGTATTCCATTTTTTAACCCTCTCGCCTTCTCTTTCATTGTTGTACTAGTAGTATACTTTGTAGTACTAGTAGGAGTAGGAGGACGCGTATAGCTAGCTAGGCCCTTGAAGACTTGAACCCACTAGCTGCCACCATTTTTGTTTTTCCATGTCTTACTATCTCATCCATGTAGCCAAGAGTGGCTATATATAATAAGCCGGTTATTTTACTTCCTCTATACCAGAGTAGTACTATTTGCTGCACAGTACTACTGACCGCCACATTTGAGCACAACATTATTATGCATGGACCTTGACTATGTACGTCACCATGTGTCCAGATCTGGGATGCCACGTGTACCAGATGAACGGCGCCGAGTTCGACCCCTGTGATGCTACGTGGGTGCCGAGGAACACTCTTGGAGAGTACTCGCTTTTCATCGGGGACAGCTACCCCATTGTGCAGCGGATGCCACCTTTCGTACACGACACGGAAGGCCTGCCGTTCATGAAGCATGGTTGTGTCTTCAGTGCGCACCGCCGGATGAATGACATGCTGGGACACACTATCCCTGATTTATGCCGCCTCAGGTTGAATGAGTCTCCATCATGTGGAACCGGACTAGAAAGCTGCGACAATGATTCCCGTCGCCCACCGCTATGGATCGTGCCATCCATGAAGAACACCTGGGACTGGAACCTGGAGGAGGACATGTAGCCCATCTATAATGTGTAAGTGGAGTACGGTAATTGTGAACGGTAGCGTTGTGAATATATGTAGACTAGTCATGCACAAATTTATCACATGAGTTGGAGATGAACTTGTGTGGCATACTGGCATTTGCCCTTTAGAATTTGTTACTAGTAAATGTGTTATGTGTACGTGCAACTTGTGTGGTTGTTGCACGGGCTCGAACACGCTCTTTGAGGGAAAAAGGTGGCACAGCTTTGGATATACGTGACGTGGCGGCATCATATAGTAGCATCGTTCTCTATAGTTGTACTAGTACACTCCTACTAGGACGACAACTCCTATAAAACCTTGGCTTGGCTCTTTGCCTCTTCGGGAGGTTCAACAGTTCGTACTCGTGTGAACCTTGCACTTGGCTCTTCGCCTCTTTGGAAGGTCCAACAATGATGATACTACAGTACAATATGCTTCTGGCAATCTGACACCGATTGAAAATCTGCATGTCCACCGCGAGGGCGAGGGCGAGGGAGAGGGAGAGGGAGAGGGCGCTGTAGTCAAAACCCTCTCCTCATCCTGCGAACCACCGTGCGTGTGGGCGAGGGAGAGGCGTAGTAAGCAAGCTTCTCCTTGTTTGGCGAGTTGACGGGACACATCAAAGCAGTACTAGTACTAGTAGTAGTAGTCCATACTGCGCCCTTTTCGATTAATATGGCTTAATTTGAAACGAGAAAAATACACTGGCGGTCAACGTATGTAACAGTACGCTCATTACGGTCACTATACAATATATAGTTTTGCGGCGATTATGCAATCACTAGCTCATCGTAGAGCACCGTATTGCACCCTACTGACCAGCCACATAGTTGACATGGCACTTTGTTGACTGGTTAAATTGTCACCTGGTTTCTGGGTCCCACCTGTCATTTGGCAGAGCAAAGAAATCAGTTAAACAAAACTTTACGCAGGCGCGACACGAGTCCAACCCTTGTGCGCGAACCGCCCTGGCTGTGTATGTGAGTGCATGCACGTGTCCTCCCTCGGTCTTCCAACAAAGAGTGTACTACATGATATACATCTACACTTCCAATGTGTTTAGCCTTTAATCTAAATCGATATTGATTGACTAATGCACCAACTTGTGCTGTAGGTATAGGCTACATGTCTATCCTTAATTACAGCATGCAACGACCTTCATTTAATCTTCTTATCTCAATGGTTGCATGCACACATAAGTCTGCTACTTTTGGGCGTTAATTATGCCCTGGTAAATGTGTAAATCTTTAAATGTACAGTCTTTCACGAACGTAGGGAGTAGGTTGAGCACTTGAGCATGAGCGTGTGTGTTGCGTCGTGTGTTGTGTGCCGCATGGGTGCGTGAGTGTTGCGTGTGTCCATGTGTACGTGTGAGTGTTGCATGTTGCATGCATGGGGCTTACTCCCTCCCATTGACATGTCCATTTGGCTATAGATTTCAACAAGTGACTAGGTACAGAGCAAAATGAGTAAAGTGAGCGTATAGGCATAGGGATACTATAGAAAGGAAGTCCTCGCGATCCATTTATTCCCCATCTCGGTCAGAGAGAACTATTCAACCAGTCTACGCACTGAAGTGACAATACACACTACATCAGATGGGACACGTAATTAATAAGCTGAACCCACGTGTTGGTGTTACTAAATCAGTCGGTTATGTTTGGTAGTCTCAAGTCATTGAAAGCATGCACAACCCACATATCTTATTGGTTGATATGACACAAAACAAAAAACGAGAAGGGAGTTAATGTACGGTGCCTAAGTGTTATGGGATTATTTTGTTTTTGTAAGATGACTTACACACCTAGACGGAGGGAGTAGTAGAATTGAGATTGAATGCACTTTCTTCCCCATCTTCCACTCTTCTTCCTCCTCTCTTCCCCATCGTCGGCCACACACCATTGACCACCGCTCACTGCTCGCCCGCCCGCGCCATCTTCCTTGGTAGCTCGCGCGTACCATATCCCCCCGCTCACTGCTCGGCCACACAAGGAGAAGCTTCTTCGCTCGCCCGCCCGAATCCACTTCCCTGCTGGCTCGCAGGCATCGAAAACCCCAATGGCAGAACCGACTGACACGCAAAGCCGCGATTGGAATTCCCTCCCCGATGTTCTCTTGGAGCAGATCTATAGTCGTATGGACCTACTCAGCACCGTCCGTCTGGTCGCATGCTTGCTGTCTTTGTACCATCTACTTGTCTGCAACCGGACGGCTCTTTTCAAGACACCCTGCTTGCTGATGCTCGATCCACGCAGGTGGCCCAGACACCGACTTGACGATCCTACGGAGGTTGCCGTGGTGCCCCTCGACATGCTACCACTACCCGTCCACATGTCCTTCATGCGCGGCCACTACTGGGTGGGCATGAAGGCCAACTGGATCATCCTCATCCACCACACCGGTAGTCCGTGGCGTCTCGTGGATATCTACACCCAGCGAGAGATCACCCTTCCATTGTTGGATACTGCCGCCATCGAGCCTCGCGGCCCGCCGGACACTCCTGCCTACTATGCACGAGACGCATCAAGCTTTTGGCTCAACCTCTATTTGCAGAAAGTTGTAATCTGCGAAGTGCCCACACCATCAGAAGACTACATGGATTACAAGCTCATTGCCTTGTTCAACAAGGGATTAGACTATCTGGAATCCGATCGCCATACATGGTTATGGCTCATCATCAATCCTGTTGAGGAAACATTTCTGTCTGATGCTATAGTGCACGATGGCATCGTTTACGCGGTCGATGCACAGATTGGCTACCTATATTGGTGGAATCTATCGTCGTGTAATTGTTCTATCTCATCTCATCTTTACCTTATGAATACGACTGCCTGTTCGTTTGTTACAAATTTAGAATGCATAGCATGTCTATAACCACATCATTGCTATATGCTCCTCTCATTTCCTAGATTTTTATGACCACACATGTTATTGTTAGAGTTGATATGAGAACAATTGGCATCTAATGATTGTTAGAATACATATTATGAGCATAACATCATGATTGCTATATGTTACTATTGTTTACAAGATTTTTATAACAACGCATGTTATTGCTTAGAGTTGATATGAGAACAGTAGTAGTAAGTGCTATGGTAGAATATGAGTAGGCGCTGTCGTAGCTGTTTTCCTCTCATTGTTACATGATGTTTGAACCATGACATATTGCTAGAATATGAAAGCCATTGGCTTATTTTTTTAACCTGGGGTATGATTATGACCATGACATTGCAATTCTCTGTCTATGATATGTGTCACTGTTATAATAATCTTAATTCCACACATACTCTGAACATGATTGTTTATTTTTGTCCTTTGGTCTCCAATTTGAATTGTTGCAGCAGACGCAAATGCGCTGGCCTTCATGATTCTAGGATCTGGAATCATACCAGCCGATGGGTGGTGGTTTATCGCTTGTTCAGCTGACGGCGGTCATTTGATGCTCATTCGCACGTACCAAATTGACCAAACCATTACATCAAACCACATGCAGTACAATGCGTGGGGCATTCGTGACATTGATCGCCATGGCTGCTTCGTGCTCGAGAAAGATCCCAGCTCCATTGGGCCAGGCGTATACAACTGGAGGCGGGTTTACGGCCTCAGCAACCACTCCTTGTTCCTCGGGCTCAATTATTCGATCATCCAACCAATCATCGATCATATCAACGGCGATGATTACTATGATATGCAACTTCCATTCACGAGGGGGGCTGTGTTTACACATCATACCATGGGTTTCATGAATCACCATATCCAGAGATTCGTCGACACAACTTGTTGCCAGATAATCTTCAGTGTGTGAAAGGCATCAAGCTTCCATGCGATGGATGGCTTTTGCAAACCTGACATGCGGCGATGTGGTTCATGCCAACAGCAAATATGCACAACTTGATTTGTGCTGATATCTAGACCGAGCCATGTATTCTGCTGTTGTAGCATGACCCTCTTTTGTTGGATATTATGTATTGTTGTTAGTTTGAAGCACTCCTCTGGTTTGAAGGATAGATACCTTCCTGGGATCAAGTGCATCCTAACTCACCTGCATAGGATGTACTGATAATGATGATGGAGATGCTGTGCAGAAGCCATATATATATCAGTTAGGCTTCAAGTGCGTACAAGTTAGTTAAACCTATGTATAAATCGTGACACTAAATACGACTAGTAAGTAGTAAAGTAGCAGTACTATTATACGTCGGTCAAATTATTCATCATGTCCACACATTGAATTGACGTGACAACACGCTATGCGTGAGGTGACACAAGAATCCCGGCGGCGTGTTCGGGTATTCTGGACTTCAGATTTGGAGTAACACTTATCTGTCGAAATCTTTCATCATTCACTTAAAACAGTCGATTGATCATACATTGAGTACCATATAACTGGAGTTACCGATGCAAGTCGAAGAAGGATTGGCCCGTGCTGCCGGCGGGCGTCAAGTTCGATCCCACTGATTAGGAGCTGATCGAGCACCTTGAGGCCAAAGTGAGTGCTGACAGCGCGAGATTTCGGTCTCTCATTGATTTGTTCATACCAACCATCGACAGCGAGCACGGCATATGTTACACCCAACCTGAGAAACTTCCAGGTAAGACACCGATCGGCCGTCTACTTGCACAAACATATTCCTTTGTTTATAGCTCTATTTTTCTTTTTAGACACAGACCTGGTGAAGCAATTACAATTTGACAGTTAATAAAAAGTGAAACAAGTGACTGCAACATGCCAAAGATGTTATGAAAATGCCAACTAGGTACACTAAAACCTGTATTCCACAATACTGCAGGTATCACACTGAGTGGCCTAAGGAAGCATTTCTTCCAGCGCAATTCCAGGGCGTTCAAAAGAGGCGCGTGGACGCATCGCAAGATACAGTTGGAGTGTAGCATGCACGCGATGTGGCACAAGACCGGCAATACCTTGCCGGTGATGGTCAACGGCCGACAGACGGGCAGCAAAAAAGGTTCTGGTGCTGCACACCAACAAGAACTTCGACCAACAGAGGACCAACTGGGTGATGCACCAGTACCACCTCGGGGACCTGGAGCAAGAGAAGGAGCAGGAGATGGTCCTCTGCAAGATTTTCTACCAGACAAACACTAGGGCCAGGAGTAAAAAGATTATAAGTTAGTTTGGTATTGGTAGTTGTACTACCTTGTCGTCCGCAAGTTGGTATTGTTGTTAACGATCTTTTGGTATGAACTTGCATTTGTTTCCAACCATCATGCCGAGGGTCGACGTGGATATAAAGATGAATCATTTGTTTCGAAACAAATTTTCAGGCACCTGATTTTTATTTGATGGGTAGCATAAGCACCCGCCGTTTGAATTCCCAGTTCTCCAATTTTTCGAAACAAGTGCATGCACTTATTATCACGATAAAAAATATATCCGTGCTGCATCCTAGTTATCAGTCTGTACTTGCAGAATTCTCTCATTTATTGAGCACGTATATTGTTTTTTCAGGTCGAGCAAGTTTCAGCTGGGCTGTAGATTGCCGAGGGTTGTTTTGTTTTTAACAAGCCCAGCCCATGACGACAACGGGGCACAAAGATCCAGCAGGTATATACTGGCCTCTGGCCCGCCAGCGTTAGTTATATTTTGTCTTACAACATCCGCAGGCAGTTTTTTTACTGAATCAAACACACAGCCCAGTTCTATTTTCCTCTTGAAACGCATGTCCTACATCCGTTTTCTAATCTCTACCTATAGTTTTACTAGTTCATATACACGTATCATTATATTGAAAACACATAAAATTCCCTTTTCATATTTACATCCTTATTTTTGTTGTTTTTCCCACCCAGCGCTGATTTTTTACCACTGGTTTTCCCTTAAACTAACTAAATTGTCCCACGTCTTATTTGCTTACAAAAACAAAACGATTTTTTGGCAAATCAATAAGTTCTTAAAAAAATGTTTATCATTTCGGGGTTACAACAGTTCGGACTCCACCGAAATATGCAAAATAAGGTTGGACTTTTTGACCGTGGTCCTGGGCAGAAAATGGGTTGTAATAAATTACTTAAGAATTAGCAAATGGGCTTCAAATTATAAAAAATAGCAAATGGGCTTTATGTTGCCTGCCACAGATTTGGAGGCTGACTTGTGGGCCTACTAAGTTCATGCGTCCACAAGGTTTCTCAAAAAAGAAACTTAGTCAACAATCGACTCTACCAGCGTCAGAATGTTAGATGTCAATCTAACGGCAATGGTGCTTCTTCAGTCTCTGATCTTCCTTCCCCATCCGCCCAAACCAGCACCGTCGGAACCGCCTGCTCCCGCTTCCCGTGGCCGGCAGTGCTACCGGGAAGGCCTCACGGCCCCATCATACTCGCATCCCTGGCCTGTCTATCCCTCTACTCACCCACACCTCCTGTTATTTTCCGGCGACGGCAGCCGAACCAGTCAACCCTCGTACTCTCCACCGCGTGGGCAGCCACTGTCGTGTCTTCCCCGGCTCCGTGTCGTTCCCTTCGTAGGCCTCGCCATCGTCCACCGCCCTGGTGCTCTCGGCGCGGCGTGGTCAACGATGTCCATCCAACGGCCGAAGTGCTTCTTCAACCTCTGGTCTTCTTACCCCAGCCGCCCAAAGCAGCGCCGGTCGTGCCGCATGCTCCTGACTCCCGTGGCCGGCTGTGCTGCCGCGGAGGCCTCACCGTCCCCATACTACTCCCACTGCTGGCCAGGCCATCCCTCCACTCACCCACTCCCCCTGTTAATCTGCGGCGACGGCAGCCTCACACCGCAGCCGAACCAGTGAACCCTTGTACTCCTCTCCGCGTGGGCATCCACTACCGCGTCTTCCTCGGCTCCGCGTCGTCCCCTTCCTAGGCCTCGCCGTCATCCACCACCGTGGTGCTCTCGGCGCGGCGTGGTCAATGTGGTCAACGACCGACTTCCATCGAAAGAGTACTGTATGTGGAGAGGCTGACAGCTGGGTCCACGACAGCCGCAAGGAAGTGCCTCCTTACTACGCGCAAAATAATTAGTCCTCCACCTGACAGCAGCAACCCACCGGACGGGCCACCAGTATTTCGCGGAAAAAACGTTTCCCCCCTGACTGCTGGGACCCACTGGACGGTCCACCGTATTTCATGAAAAAAATGTTTGCCCCTGACTGCTGGGACCCACCGGACAGACCACCGTATTTCACGAAAAAACGCCCCCCCCCCCGCTGTCAGCTCGGACCCACCGGAAGTGCCTCCTTATTACGCACAAAAAAATGAATACTCCCCCTGCTAGCTGGGACCCAACCTGGTGGGAGGCTTACTTGTGGGCCTACTAAGTTGACAAGGATGGAGGGCTTTGTCAACTTAGTCAATATGAATGATTCTAGCTCCAGTGACCGTACGATGTCCCATCCAACGGCCGTAGTGCTTCTTCAACCTCTGGTCTTCTTGCTCCAGCCGCCCAAAGTTGTGCCGGTCGTGCCGCGTGCTCCTGCCTCTCGTGGCCGGCTGTGATGCCGCGGAGGCCTCACCGCCCCCTACTGAAGGAAATATGCCCTAGAGGCAATAATAAAGTTATTATTTATTTCCTTATATCATGATAAATGTTTATTGTTCATGCTAGAATTGTATTAACCGGAAACATAATACATGTGTGAATACATAGACAAATAGAGTGTCACTAGTATGCCTCTACTTGACTAGCTCGTTAATCAAAGATGGTTATGTTTCCTAACCATGAACAATGAGTTGTTATTTGATTAATGGGATCACATCATTAGGAGAATGATGTGATTGACATGACCCATTCCATTAGCTTAGCACCCGATCGTTTAGTATGTTGCTATTGCTTTCTTCATGACTTATACATGTTCCTATAACTATGAGATTATGCAACTCCCGTTTACCGGAGGAACACTTTGGGTGCTACCAAACGTCATAACGTAACTGGGTGATTATAAAGGAGTACTACAGGTGTCTCCAAAGGTACATGTTGGGTTGGCGTATTTCGAGATTAGGTTTTGTCACTCCGATTGTCGGAGAGGTATCTCTGGGCCGTCTCGGTAATGCACAGCACTTAAGCCTTGCAAGCATTACGACTAATGAGTTAGTTGCGGGATGATGTATTACAGAACGAATAAAGAGACTTGCCAGTAATGAGATTGAACTAGGTATGGGATACCGACGATCGAATCTCGGGCAAGTAACATGCCGACGACAAAGGGAACAACGTATGTTGTTATGCGGTCTGACCGATAAAGATCTTCGTAGAATATGTAGGAGTCAATATGGGCATCCAGGTCCCGCTATTGGTTATTGACCGGAGACGTGTCTCGGTCATGTCTACATTGTTCTCGAACCCGTAGGGTCCGCACGCTTAAGGTTTCGATGACAGTTATATTATGAGTTTATGAGTTTTGATGTACCGAAGGAGTTCGGAGTCCCGGATGAGATCGGGGACATGACGAGGAGTCTCGAAATGGTCGAGACATAAAGATTGATATATTGGACGACTATATTCGGACATCGGAAAGGTTCCGAGTGATTCGGGTATTTTTCGGAGTACCGGGTAGTTAAGGGAGAAGCAATGGGCCTTGATGGGCTTTAGTGGGAAGATGAGAAAGGGCCAAGGGGCTGCTGCGCCCCCCTCCCCTCTATTCCGAATTGGACTAGGGAAAAGGGGGCCGGCCACCTCTCCTTCTCCTCCACTTCCTTCTCCCTTCCTCCCCTCTTGGTGGACTCCTACTAGGACTTGGAGTCCTAGTAGGACTCCACATCCTGGCCGCACCAACCTTGGCCGGCCTCCTCCTCCTCCATCCTTTATATACTGAGGCAAGGGGCACCTCAAAGACACAAGTTGATCCACGTGATCTATTCCTTAGCCGTGTGCGGCGCCCCCAGCCACCATAGTCCTCGATAATACTGTAGCGGAGTTTAGGCTAAGCCCTGCTGCTGTAGTGCATCAAGATCGTCACCATGCCGTCGTGCTGACGGAACTCTTCCCTGACACTTTGCTGGATCGGAGTCCGGGGATCGTCATCGAGCTGAACGTGTGCTCGAACTCGGAGGTGCCGTAGTTTCGGTGCTTGATCGGTTGGATCGTGAAGACGTACGACTACATCAACCAAACGCTTCCGTTGTCGATCTACTAGGTATGTAGATCACACTCCCCCCCTCGTTGCTATACATCACCATGATCTTGCGTGTGCGTAGGAAATTTTTTGAAATTGCTACGAAACCCAACAGTGGTATCCGAGCCAGGTTTTTATATGTTGATGTTATATGCACGAGTAGAACACAAGTGAGTTGTGGGCGATATAAGTCATACTGCCTACCAGCATGTCACACTTTGGTTCGGCGGTATTGTTGGACGAGATGACCCGGACCAACATTACGCGTACGCTTACGCGAGACCGGTTCCCCCGACGTGCTTTGCACATAGGTGGCTTGCGGGCGACTGTCTCTCCAACTTTAGTTGAACCGAGTGTGGCTACGCCCGGTCCTTGCAAAGGTTAAAATGGAGTCTATTTGACAAACTATCGTTGTGGTTTTGATGCGTAGGTGAGATTGGTTCTTGCTTAAGCCCGTAGCAGCCACGTAAAACTTGCAACAACAAAGTAGAGGGCGTCTAACTTGTTTTTGCAGGGCATGTTGTGATGTGATATGGTCAAGGCATGATGATGAATTTTATTGTATGAGATGATCATGTTTTGTAATCGAGTTATCGGCAACTGGCAGGAGCCATATGGTTGTCGCTTTATTGTATGCAATGCAATCGCGATGTAATGCTTTACTTTATCACTAAGCGGTAGCGATAGTCGTGGAAGCATAAGATTGGCGAGACGACAACGATGCTACGATGGAGATCAAGGTGTCGCGCCGGTGACGATGGTGATCATGACGGTGCTTCGGAGATGGAGATCACAAGCACAAGATGATGATGGCCATATCATATCACTTATATTGATTGCATGTGATGTTTATCTTTTTATGCATCTTATCTTGCTTTGATTGACGGTAGCATTATAAGATGATCTCTCACTAAATTATCAAGAAGTGTTCTCCCTGAGTATGCACCGTTGCCAAAGTTCGTCGTGCCCAGACACCACGTGATGATCGGGTGTGATAAGCTCTACGTCCATCTACAACGGGTGCAAGCCAGTTTTGCACACGCAGAATACTCAGGTTAAACTTGACGAGCCTAGCATATGCAGATATGGCCTCGGAACACAGAGACCGAAAGGTCGAGCGTGAATCATATAGTAGATATGATCAACATAACGATGTTCACCATTGAAAACTACTCCATCTCACGTGATGATCGGTTATGGTTTAGTTGATTTGGATCACGTGATCACTTAGAGGATTAGAGGGATGTCTATCTAAGTGGGAGTTCTTTAAGTAATATGATTAATTGAACTTTAATTTATCATGAACTTAGTCCTGATAGTATTTTGCAAATTATGTTGTAGATCAATAGCTCACGTTGTTGCTTCCCTGTGTTTATTTTGATATGTTCCTAGAGAAAATTGTGTTGAAAGATGTTAGTAGCAATGATGCGGATTGGATCCGTGATCTGAGGTTTATCCTCATTGCTGCACAGAAGAATTATGTCCTTGATGCACCACTAGGTGACAGACCTATTGCAGGAGCAGATGCAGACGTTATGAACGTTTGGCTGGCTCAATATGATGACTACTTGATAGTTTAGTGCACCATGCTTAACGGCTAAGAATCGGGACTTCAAAGACGTTTTGAACGTCATGGACCATATCAGATGTTCCTGGAGTTGAAGTTAATATTTCAAGCAAATACCCGAGTTGAGAGATATGAAGTCTGCAACAAGTTCTATAGCTAAAAGATGGAGGAGAATTGCTCAACTAGTGAGCATGTGCCCAGATTGTCTGACTACTACAATCGCTTGAATCAAGTGGGAGTTAATCTTCCAGATAAGATAGTGATTGATAGAATTCTCTAGTCACCATCACCAAGTTAGTAGAACTTCGTGATGAACTATGATATGCAAGGGATAACGGAAACGATTCCCAAGCTGTTCGTAATGCGGAAATTGACGAAGGTAGAAATCGAGAAAAAACATCAAGTGTTGATGATAGACAAGACCACTAGTTTCAAGAAAAGGGCAGAGGGAAGAAGGGGAACTTCAATAAGAACAGCAAGCAAGTTGCTGCTCAAGTGAAGAAGCCCAAGTCTGGTCCTAAGCCTGAGACTAAGTGTTTCTACTGCAAAGGGACTGGTCACTGGAAGCGGAACTACCCCAAGTGATTGGCAGATAAGAAGGATGGCAAAGTGAACATAAGTATATTTGATATACATGTTATTGATGTGTACTTTACTAGTGTTTATAGCAACCCCTCAGTATTTGATACTAGTTCAGTTGCTAAGATTAGTAACTCGAAACGGGAGTTGCAGAATAAACAGAGACTAGTTAAGGGTGAAGTGACGATGTGTGTTGGAAGTGGTTCCAAGATTGATATGATCATCATCGCACACTCCCTATACTTTCGGGATTAGTGTTGAACCTAAATAAGTGTTATTTGGTGTTTGCGTTGAGCATGAATATGATTTGATCATGTTTATTGTAATACGGTTATTCATTTAAGTAAGAGAATAAATTGTTGTTCTGTTTACATGAATAAAACCTTATATGGTTACACACCCAATGAAAAAAGTTTGTTGGATCTCGATCGTAGTGATACACATAATCATAATATTGAAACCAAAAGATACAAAGTTAATAATGATAGTGCAACTTATTTGTGGCACTGCCGTTTAGGTCATATTGGTGTAAAGAGCATGAAGAAACTCCATGCTGATGGAATTTTGGAATCACTTGATTATGAATCACTTGATGCTTGCGAACCATGCCTCATGGACAAGATGACTAAGACTCCGTTCTCCGGAGCGAGCAACTGACTTATTGGAAATAATACATACTGATGTATGCGGTCCGATGAGTGTTAAGGCTCATGGCAAGTATCGTTATTTTCTGAACTTCATAGATGATTTGAGCAGATATGGGTATATCTACTTGATAAAACATAAGTCTGAAACATTTGAAAAGTTCAAAGAATTTCAGAGTGAAGTGGAAAATCATCGTGACAAGAAAATAAAGTTTCTACAATCTGATCACGGAGACAAATATTTGAGTTACGAGTTTGGTCTTCAGTTAAAACAATGTGAAATAGTTTCACTACTCATGCCACCTGGAACACCACAGCATAATGGTGTGTCCGAACATCATAACCGTACTTTATTAGATATGGTGCGATCTATGATGTCTCATACCGATCTACCACTATCATTTTGGGGTTATGCATTAAAGACAGCTGCATTCACGTTTAAAAGGGCACCATCTAAGTCCGTTGAGATGACACAATCTGAACTGTGGTTTGGCAAGAAACCAAAGTTGTCGTTTCTTAAAGTTTGGGGCTGCGATGCTTATGTGAAAAAGTTTCAACATGATAAGCTCGAACCCAAATCGGAGAAGTAAATCTTCATAGGATATCCAAAGGAAACTATTGGATACACCTTCTATCACAGATCCGAAGGCAAGACTTTTGTTGCTAAATTCGGAGTTTTTCTAGAGAAGGAGTTTCTCTCGAAAGAAGTGAGTGGGAGGAAAGTAGAACTTGATGAGGTAACTGTACCTGCTCCCTTATTGGAAAGTAGTTCATCACAGAAATCTGTTCCTGTGACTACTACACCAATTAGTGAGGAAGCTAATGATGATGATCATGTAACTTCAGATCAAGTTACTACCAAATCTCGTAGGTAAACCAGAGTGGGATCCACACCAGAGTGGCACGGTAATCCTATTCTGGAAGTCATGTTACTAGACCATGACGAACTTGCGAACTATGAGGAAGCAATGATGAGCCCAGATTCCGCGAAATGGTTGAGGCCATGAAATCTGAGATATGATCCATGTATGAGAACAAAGAATGGACTTTGATGGATTTGCCCGATGATCGGTAAGCCATAGAAAATAAATGGATCTTCAAGAGGAAGACGGACGCTGATAGTAGTGTTACTATCTACAAAGCTAGAATTGTCGCAAAAGGTTTTCGACAAGTTCAAGGTGTTGACTACGATGAGATTTTCTCACTCGTATCTATACTGAAGTCTGTCCGAATCATGTTAGCAATTGCCACATTTTATGAAACCTGGCAAATGGATAAACAAAATTGCATTCCTTAATAGATTTATTAAAGAAGAGTTGTATATGATACAACCAGAAGGTTTTGTCAATCCTAAAGGTGCTAACAAAATATGCAAGCTCCAGCGATCCATCTATGGACTGGTGCAAGCATCTCGGAGTTGGAATATACGCTTTGATAAGTTGATCAAAGCATATAAGTTTTATACAGACTTGCGGTGAAGCCTGTATTTACAAGAAAGTGAGTGGGAGCACTACATCATTTCTGATAAGTATATGTGTATGACATATTGTAGATCGGAAATAATGTTGAATTATTCTGCAAAGCATAAAGGAGTGTTTGAAAGGAGTTTTTCAAAGAAAGACCTCGGTAAAGCTGCTTACATATTGAGTATCAAGATCTATAGAGATAGATCAAGACGCTTGATAAGTTTTTCAATGAGTACATACCTTGACAAGATTTTGAAGTAGTTCAAAATGGAACAGTCAAAGAAAAAGTTTCTTGCCTGTGTTACAAGGTGTGAAGTTGAGTAAGACTCAAAGCCCGACCACGGCAGAAGATAGAAAGAGATTGAAAGTCATTCCCTATGCCTCAGCCATAGGTTCTATAAAGTATGCCATGCTGTGTACCAGATCTATTGTGTACCCTACACTATGTTAAGCAAGGGAGTACAATAGTGATCTAAGTGTAGATCACTGGACAACGGTCAAAACTATCCTTAGTGGAATAAGGAAATATTTCTCAATTATGGAGGTGACAAAAAGGTTCGTCGTAAAAAGTTACGTCGATGCAAGTTTTGACACAGACACCTTAGTACTCTTTGGATGTTAATCACATAGCGATGTGAACTAGATTATTGACTCTAGTAAACCCTTTGGGTGTTTATCACACAACGATGTGAACTATGGGTGTTGATCACATAGTGATGTGAACTATTGCTGTTAAATCACATGGCGATGTGAACTAGATTATTGACTCTAGTGCAAGTGGGAGACTGAAGGAAATATGCGCTAGAGGCAATAATAAAGTTATTATTTATTTCCTTATATCATGATAAATGTTTATTGTTCATGCTAGAATTGTATTAACCGGAAACATAATACATGTGTGAATACATAGACAAACAGAGTGTCACTAGTATGCCTCTACTTGACTAGCTCGTTAATCAAAGATGGTTATGTTTTCTAACCATGAACAATGAGTTGTTATTTGATTAACGGGATCACATCATTAGGAGAATGATGTGATTGACATGACCCATTCCATTAGCTTAGCACCCGGTCATTTAGTATGTTGCTATTGCTTTCTTCATGACTTATACATGTTTCTATAACTATGAGATTATGCAACTCCCGTTTACCGGAGGAACACTTTGGGTGCTACCGAACATCACAACGTAACTGGGTGATTATAAAGGAGTACTACAGGTGTCTCCAAAGGTACATGTTGGGTTGGCGTATTTCGAGATTAGGTTTTGTCACTCCGATTGTCGGAGAGGTATCTCTGGGCCGTCTCGATAATGCACAGCACTTAAGCCTTGCAAGCACTACGACTAATGAGTTAGTTGCGGGATGATGTATTACAGAACGAGTAAAGAGACTTGCCAGTAACGAGATTGAACTAGGTATGGGATACCGACGATCGAATCTCGGGCAAGTAACATGCCGACGACAAAGGGAACAACGTATGTTGTTATGCGGTCTGACCGATAAAGATCTTCGTAGAATATGTAGGAGCCAATATGGGCATCCAGGTCCCGCTATTGGTTATTGACCGGAGACGTGTCTCGGTCATGTCTACATTGTTCTCGAACCCTTAGGGTCCGCACGCTTAAGGTTTCGATGACAGTTATATTATGAGTTTATGAGTTTTGATGTACCGAAGGAGTTCGGAGTCCCGGATGAGATCGGGGACATGACGAGGAGTCTCGAAATGGTCGAGACATAAAGATTGATATATTGGACGACTATATTCGGACATCGGAAAGGTTCCGAGTGATTCGGGTATTTTTCGGAGTACCGGGTAGTTGCGGGAGAAGCAATGGGCCTTGATGAGCTTTAGTGGGAAGAGGAGAAAGGGCCAAGGGGCTGCTGCGCCCCCCCTCCCCTCTAGTCCGAATTGGACTAGGGAAAAGGGGGCCGGCCACCTCTCCTTCTCCTCCACTTCCTTCTCCCTTCCTCCCCTCTTGGTGGACTCCTACTAGGACTTGGAGTCCTAGTAGGACTCCACATCCTGGCCGCACCAACCTTGGCCGGCCTCCTCCTCCTCCATCCTTTATATACTGAGGCAAGGGGCACCCCAAAGACACAAGTTGATCCACGTGATCTATTCCTTAGCCGTGTGCGGCGCCCCCAGCCACCATAGTCCTCGATAATACTGTAGCGGAGTTTAGGCTAAGCCCTGCTGCTGTAGTGCATCAAGATCGTCACCACGCCGTCGTGCTGACGAAACTCTTCCCCGACACTTTGCTGGATCGGAGTCCGGGGATCGTCATCGAGCTGAACGTGTGCTCGAACTTGGAGGTGTCGTAGTTTCGGTGCTTGATCAGTCGGATCGTGAAGACGTACGACAACATCAACCAAACGCTTCCGTTGTCGATCTACTAGGTATGTAGATCACACTCCCCCCCCCCCTCGTTGCCATACATCACCATGATCTTGCGTGTGCATAGGAATTTTTTTGAAATTACTACGAAACCCAACACCTACTACTCCCACCGCTGAACCATGTTATCCCTCTACTCACCCACACCCCCTGTTATTCTGCGGCGACGGCGGCCTCACGCCGCAGCTGAACGAGCGAACCCTCGTACTCCTCTCCGCGTGGGCATCCACTGTCGCGTCTTCCCCTGCTCCGCGTCGTCCCCTTCCTAGGCCTCGTCGTCGTCCACCGCCTTGGTGCTCTCGGCGCGGCATGGTCAATGTGGTCAACGACCGTCTTCCATCGGAAGAGTACTGTACGTGGAGAGGCTGATAGCTGGGTCCATGGCCACAAGCTAGTTTTTTTGTGATTTGCCAAGTAAGTCGCTTTGTCATGCCTATTGGGCTGCAAATCTTTCAAGACGAGGAGAGCTTCATTCGGCTGGCCGAGAAAATGGACCATCAGTAATGGGAAATGGGTTGTGCATTTTTAAAACACATCAAACCGACAATTAGTTTCAAATATCTTTTTTTTCATTTCGAGATTTTAAATTACATTAATTTTTATGCATGGAGAATTTGTTGGATTTTATATTGATATACATTTATTTTTAACTCAGTTTGAATGTGGGTCGAAATTTCGGGATTAAAAACAGTTCGGACCACACGGAAATATGCAAAATTTCGTTAATTTTTTAACCGTGGCCACAATATGGGCTGTAATGCTAACAAAAAGAATATGGGCTCCAAAAAACCTTAATAATTAGCAAATGGGCTGTAAATTATTAGAAATAATGGCAGATGGGTTGTATGCTGTTTTCCACATATTTGAGGCTTTCCTAAAAAAAGGTTGACCCACAAGCACTTACTGTTGGATGTCCATCCAACGGCCGTCGTGCTTCTTCAATCTCTGCTCTTCCTGCTCCAGCCGCTCAAACAAGCGCCGGCGGGACTGCCTACTCCCTCCTCCTCGCGGCCGGCTGTGCTGCCGAGCAGGCCTCACCGCCCGACCGTACTCCCATCGCTGGCCTAGCCATCCCTCTATTCACCCACACCTACTGTTATTCTCCGGCGACGGCAGACAAACCAGTAAACCCTCGTACAATCGTACTCCCCTCCGCGTGGGAAACAATTGCCGAGTATTCCCTGCCTCCGTGTCGTTCCCTTCCTAGGCCTCGCCGTCGTCCACCGCCCTGGTGCTCTCGGCGCGGCCTAGTCAACGTGGTCAACGACCGACATGCATCTGAAGTGGACTTTACGTGGAGTGGCTGACAGCTGGGTCCACGACCGCACGCAAGGAAATGCCTCCTTATTACGCGCAAAATAATGATTCCTCCACCTGGCATCAGGGACCCACCGAAAGGGCCTTTGTATTTTGCAAAAAAAAACGTTATCGCCGCTGACTGCACGGATCCACCAGCTATATCTTCGCACGCAAGGAAGTGCCTCCTTATTACGCACGAAAAAATGAATACTCCCCCTGTTAGCTGGGACCCAGTATAGTGGCAGGCTGACTTGTGGGCCTACTAAGTTGACGGGGACGGAGGGCTTTGTCAACTTAGTCAATATGCACGATTCTAGCTCCAGTGACCATACGATGTCCATCCAACGGCCGTAGTGCTTCTTCAACCTCTGGTCTTCTTGCTCCAGCCGCCCAAACCAGCGCCGGTCGTGCCTCGTGCTCCTGCCTCCCGTGGCCGGCTGCGATGCGGCGGAGGCCTCACCGCCCCTACTACTCCCACCGCTGGCCAGGCCATCCCTCTACTCACCCACACTCCCTGTTATTCTGCGGCGATGACAGCCTCACACCGCAGCGAACCAGTGAACCCTCGTACTCCTCTACGCATGGGCATCCACTTCCGCGTCTTCCCCGGCTCCACGTCGTCCCCTTCCTAGGCCTCGCCGTCGTCCACCGCCCTGGTGCTCTTGGCGCGGCGTGGTCAACGTGGTCAAGGAACGGCTTCCATCGGACATGGGCTGTACGTGGAGAGGCTGACAGCTGGGTCCACGGCCGCAGCAAGGAAGTGCCTCCTTATTACGTGCAAAATAATTATTCCTCCACCTGACAGCGGGGACCCACCGGACGGGCCACCGTATTTCGCCCCCTGACTGCTGCGACCCACCAGCTACATCTTCGCAGGCAAGGAAGTTCCTGACAGTCGGGACCCACCTGGTCGAAGCGTACGTAGCGTTGTCATTCTGGTCGTGCACGTGTACGTACATACTGGTCGATGTAGAGGCGCGCACGTGTTGTAGTAGAGGCGCGCACGTAGCATGTACACGTACGTACAACGGCCAGGGTGCAAGAAACAAAATACGGCCATGTATGTGTACATACGGGCGGGGTCTCGAACGCCTACTCGCGCATACGTACGGCCAGGGCTCGTGTACATTGCTGGGTCGGAACAGAGAAACAACGTCGTCGTCATGTTCATGGGGAGGCAACGAAATGATCGTGTTCATGGGGAGGCAATGGAATGCGTCGTGTTCATCGGGAGGGCTTGGACGGAACAGGCGATGGAAACGAGGCCTGGCGTACCGCAGAACGGAGGAAACGGCCTTGTGTTCGACCGGCCACATTCGAAACAAGATCCTGTTCATCGGGAGGGATCTGGCGTACCGCAAAACGAAGGAAATGGACCTCCTAGGTCGAAATGGAGGTCC
Organism: Triticum dicoccoides; assembly: GCF_002162155.2. Classification (NCBI taxonomy): domain Eukaryota; kingdom Viridiplantae; phylum Streptophyta; class Magnoliopsida; order Poales; family Poaceae; genus Triticum; species Triticum dicoccoides. Next base: position 467,383,868 of record NC_041388.1, on the reverse strand, counting down.
TGTTGATCAGGAGGGGTGTGGCGTACCGCAAAACGGAGGAAACGGACTTGTGTTGGAGCGCTACGGTCGAAACGGGGGTCATGTTCATCGGGAGGGGTGTGGCGTACCACAAAACGGGACTCCATGGGATACTGTTCATCTCCACCGTCGACCTCCTCCAGCCTCCACGGGCTCCTGTTCATCCAGCCTCCACCGCGTGCTACTCCACCGGCTACTGTTCAACCACCCCTCCACCATCTACTGTTCATCCAGCCCTCCACACCACGGGGTCCTGTTCAACCACCCCTCTACGGGCACCCCTCCACCGTCTACTATTCATCCAGCCCTCCACACCACGGGGTCCTGTTCAACCACCCCTCCACCGTCTACTATTCATCCAGCCCTCC
>NC_041388.1:467343825-467383125 GCF_002162155.2 Triticum dicoccoides | reverse complement strand
CTCACTGTTCATCCACCCCCCCCCCCCCCAACGCTCACTGTTCATCCCATCGATTGGCTTCAGTTAGCAGCAATAGCGAAGGAATCGCTCGATCAGGTTCAGTTAACAGCCATCGATCGATCGCTCGGGTTCAGTAATGCGTAGCCTGCAGTGCAATCGCTCGGGTTCAGTTAGAGCCCAATGCCTCGCTCGGGCCAGTTAGAGCCAACGCCTCGCACACACGCGCGTACGTGTACGAGAGAAATGCGCATCGCTCGGCCCCCGACCTCCCACCGTAACCGGGAACTCCCCGAAATTTTCCTCCCGCTCGCTTCTACCACGGTTTTTTCCGTCATGGACGGCCCAAAGAATGTCGTGCAGCTGCGTCTCCGGCCTGCCCAGGACGAAAAGCCCATTTTCTGTCATGATTTTTGTCGTAGAAGTAGGAGCCCACCACATCTATGATGATACCGGGTTTTGTCACAATTATCGTCATAGAAGTGTCATATGTATGACAGAAAAAAAATCGTTCGGCCCAAAATGTCACGGATGTGTCTTTTTTTGTAGTGGAGGTCGCCTTGGGGCGCCCCCAGAACTACCTTCCCTTGGCTTGGTGCCCTTCGGAACAACACCTCGGCGTCGTCCATTGGGCAGGGGGAGGAGGCGGTCAGGAGCGAATCACTGTTTATCTCCAACAGACCCAGAGACCCATCCGAAGAGGATACGTCGAGACGGTCCTTGGGTGGGCTGCATGATCATGTTCGGCATGATAAGAAATGAAATATACCAGGACTATTATGGTATCCGGATACTTACGACTTCGCCAGGAGCTTGTCCCTGGGCAACCACTCCTCGTCGTTGAACGCGGCCGTGGTGGAGCGGTCCGAAAGGAGGGTTCTTCCCTTCTTGGACCCTTCGGCCTCCCCGGATGGGGCGGCCTTCCTTTTCTTATCTCCCCCGGTTGGATGGGGATAATTTTACTCTTCCTCCTCCCCGTCTTCGGGGGAGGAGGGTGTCTCAGTGTTAGCAGATGACGATTCAGATACAACCTTGCGCCGGAGACCTTTCCTGGTCCCCGCGGCCTTCTTCTTGGCCTTCTTCTCCGGCGCCTCATAGGGTGCCAGAACTAGCATCTCCGTCAGGAGAGTACTTGTTGGATCTTCGGGCAGTGGGGTCGGACAATCGATCCTCTCCACTGTCGCGACCCATTCCTGTCAAATAATGTGGAGGTTCAGATCCCTCACATAATTATACTAGGGAAAGAAATGCCTTATGATATATAAGGAGCTTACCGGATTAGCAGGGCGCTTTGCGTTGAGTCCGCGGTCCTCACTAAGAGAAGGAGGTACCTCGGCAGACTTTAGCAGCACCCTCCAGATGTCCTGGTGCATCGTGTCGAAGAGCTCTCGCAGCGTCTGGTGCCATGCCGAGTCGAACTCCCACATATTGAATGCCCGTTTTTGACACGGGAGGATCCGGCGGAAGAGCATGACCTGAAACACGTTGACAAGCTTGATTTTCTTGCTTTTCATGTTTTTAACACAGTTCTCGAGTCCGGTCAGCTCCACCGATGAACCCCAAGATAAGCCCTTCTCTTTCCAGGAGGTGAGCCGCATGTGGATGCCGGATCAGAATTCGGGGGCCGCCGCCCAATTGGTGTTGCGTGGCTCGGTGATGTAGAACCACCCTGATTGCCACCCCTTTACGGTCTCCACATAGGAGCCTTCGAGCCAAGTGACGTTGGGCATTTTGCCCACCATGGCGCCTCCGCACTACGCTTGCTGGCCGACCACCACCTTTGGTTTAACATTGAAGGTATTCAGCCACAGGCTGAAGTAGGGCTTGATGCGGAGGAAGGCCTCGCACATGACGATAAACGCCGAGATGTTGAGGATGAAATTGGGGGCCAGATCATGGAAGTCCAGCCCGTAGTAGAACATGAGCCCGCGAACAAATGGGTGGAGGGTAAATCCCAGCCCGCGGACAAAATGGGTAAGGAATACAACCCTTTCGTGGGGCTCGGGGGTAGGAACGATCTGCCCTGCGCCTAGGAGCCGGTGCGCGATATCTGCGGCTAGGTATCCGGCTTCCCGGAGCTTCGTGATGTTCTCCTCCGTAACGAAAGAGGCCATCCACTTGCCTCCCGCTCCGGACATGTTCGGAGTGTTTTTCAGAGAAGATGCGAACTTGGGCGCTGGAGCTCGAGTGCGCGGGAATGGATGGACAGGGAAGAAGAAGGCGTGGGTAAAAAAGAGGAGTCCTTATCCCTTTATAAGGGCGGTAGAAACTGCGTGCCTCCCCACTTGCGTGGTAAAACTCGCTTATTCCCCAAGCATCGTGATTAATAGCGCGGTTGGGTTACCCACATCCGTATTGATGAGAATCTTGTGATAAGGGGACACGATCTCTGCTTCGACAAGACATGCCAAGAAAACCGCCTCACAATATGTGCAGTAGCTGGTTGAGAAAAACGGTTCGAATAAAAACTGGAGCCATGGCGTGATGTCACGTTATGAAAAGTTGTCATTAGATTAGATTTGTGGAAATATTATACTCTCTACAGTGGTATGTGGAATTTGTTTTGCAGAGCCGGACACTATCCTTGTGTTCAAAATCTTCTATAGAGTATTCGGAGGAGGAACCCGCCTTGCAATGCCGAAGACAATCTGCGCGCCGAACTCGTCGTCATTGAAGCCTGGTTCAGGGGCTACTGAGGGAGTCCTGGATTAGGGGGTCCTCGGACGGCCGGACTATATACTTTGGCCAGACTATTGGACTATGAAGATACAAGATTGAAGACTTCGTCCCGTGTCCGGATGGGACTCTCCTTTGCGTGGAAGGCAAGCTTGGTGATCCGGATATGTAGATCTCCTCCCTTGTAACCGACTCTGTGTAACCCTAGCCCCTTTGGTGTCTGTATAAACCGGAGGGTTTTAGTCCGTAGGACAACAACAATCATACCATAGGCTAGCTTCTAGGGTTTAGCCTGTCCGATCTCGTGGTAGATCAACTCTTGTAATACTCATATCATCAAGATCAATCAAGCATGAAGTAGGGTATTACCTCCATCGAGAGGTCCCAAACCTGGGTAAACATTGTGTCCCCCGCCTCCTGTTACCATCCATCTTAGACGCACAGTTCGGGACCCCCTACCCGAGATCCACCGGTTTTGACACCGACACCTCCCTCTCGCAACCATTTACGACTGTTTTCACTAACGTTTATCACAAGCACTCTTCCTCTCACACGCATACGCACACACAATCCCCATCGACCCTTTCTCTGTACGTAGACCTGCCTACGTGTCCCCTGCACGCACATTATCTTTAGTCCTATCTTGCACGGATTGTCTCCACCTCTCTTCCTAATTTAAGAATATGATTCCAGTAGAGCATTCTGTAGGATGCCCCTTAAATTTAGGTTGGATGAATGGTAATATCAGAGACAAGGGGTTACCTTAGTCTGAGGACCTAGGGTTAAAAATCCTAGCCGGCTTAGTCAGTCGACACAGAGTCCTTCATGGCTGTGGTATCTTTGTCTTGTACGACTAGTCCTCCATGGGTCTCCCTGAATGCGTCACGGGACGACCAATGTGGTGCAGGACGGAACCGACCCAAGGGCCTCACCTCGGCCCACCGGACCTCTTGCGGTGACACACCCTCTGCCCCTAGGTCTCATTATCTTCTCACACCCACACATACCAACACAGACACCACACAAAATATTTTCTCCTCATGCCTCTATCCCCTCCCCCCTTGCATGCACACACTCAAGGGCATATCTCGCCGTGACATCCTATTCGTCTGTCTCTAGACCTCTCTCATTTCCCGTGCTATCTCTCCCACGTCGCCCCACGATGGCCCCTTTATCCATTCCTCTCTCGAATACGTACACATACCCTCTCTAGACCCTGCCAAATACGTCAACTACACATTCACGCATGTTACATCTTATCACATACCCCATTGATCTAAATAGCCCTCTCTTCACGTTTACTTCGCATACAACATTCCTTTTGAATAAAACCACACAAAGTGTGGCCAAAAATTTATTTTAGAATTTCTACATATATACAACATTGCAAAGTTATATGGAGTATGAAAATTAATTTGCATTGCATGGTGCACCCAATGATATTTATTCCGCACTGTGAATTTGTATATTTTTATACTATATATAAAGTTAGTCATAACAAAGAGAAACGAAGAGAATCTCTCTCTCCATCCCACACACCCCCTCTACGCCAATTTCATGTATGCACACAAACTATCTCCAGGTCCTCTGAAAGTACGCCCCAGCACATTCATGCATGTTTCATATTTCTCTCCCGATATATATAGTGACGATCATTGTATTTGAAGCGAAGGCACGATACGTACATTGGACTTCAGAATCCACTCATTACGGTCACCATTTATGTTTTGTGGTTATTATACAGTCATGGGCTCACCGTACAGCTCTATATTTGTTCAAGAAACGACTAGTTGCCCAGGTAAACACTCCACATGGCACCTCTAGTGTTGCATCACATTATCTCACTAACATTGGGCCCAGCTGTCGGCGTGTATAAGAATGAAAACAAACTATAAAAGAATATTAGACTGTGGTTCAAAGTCATGACCGCGGGCACAACGGACAAGGTGGCCTTCTATTGGTATGCTGAGTCATCTGCTTTAACACACATGAGCTGGTGTGGTGATTATACACACACGCACGCATGCACACGAACTACATGCACGCAACACTCACACGTACACATGCAGCCACACACGCACGCACGCAACACTCACACGCACACACGCATGCATGGATGCGCACACAACACGACCAACACACACGCTCACGCTCAAGTGCTCAACCTACATGTGCATGTGTACACATTAGGCCCTGATAGACACATACACAACCATGTGGTTCCCGCGCACGGGTTGGAGTCTTGTCGTGCCTGCGTAAATTTGTGGTTATCTTACTTTTTTAATATGCGAGCTGATAGGTGGGGCCCACAAGGAACGTGGTCAATTTAACCAGTCAACATAGTGCCACACAGACTATTTGGCCAGTCAACAGAGTGCAATCCGATGCTGAATGGTGAGCAAGTGACCGTATAATCACCGCAAAACGTATATAGTGACTATAATGAGCGTATTCTGAAGTTCGGTGACCATATTATGCTTTTTGCTTGAAATACACTGACCGCCAGTGTATTTATCTCTTCTCTCACGCTCTCTGTGGAGCTGAGTAGGCCAACGTGCCAGTGACTAACAATACAAAAAATACACTTCCATGATGATACGTGTTTGTCACAATAGGTCACGTTTTCTGTCATGCATGTACATCCATGACGATTTTATGACAAAATCAAGATAGTCATACATGTGCTGTCGTAGAAGTGTTCCATGACAATACCAAAATTATCATCACAGAAGTGTCCACTTCCATGATGATAAATGGCGCGTCATGGAAGTGCTATCGTCAAGGGTAACCGACACGTGGCATCCACCGTAACGGGTCGCCGTTAAGCTATCAAGTTCCGGTTTGGATCCGATAACCCGTTAACATCCCAGACCAATGGGGATTTTCCACGTGTAAAATTCTCAATGGACAGAGGAACCACGTGTCGGCTCATCACTGGGATAGATGTCAATCACTCATTGGACCAGAGGTACCTATGATACATCGACACATGGCACGGCCGAATAGAGGCCCATTCCGGTGAAAAGGCCGGCGCATTTGACTTGGTCAAAAGGTAGTGGGTTGGCCCATGGAAAGCCTATTAACAGCCTATTCGCATATAGCTCATTTACACCCCGCTAACTCATGACCCGTAATGACCTATCCAAATTAGGCCCAATAGCGTCATATGGGCCGTCCAATATGATTCTAGCCCATGACATCTTTCAGCCCATAAGAGGCCCTTTGTAACCCTGGGCCCATTAAAGGCCCGAGGTGAAACTGGCACATAATGAATAGTGTATTGCTTTATACCCATTAACATCCCATTATTCCGTTGGTCGTTTCCAGCCTGTGTTAACTTTCGGCCTTCTAAGGGCCCATTTATTCTTGGGCTCATTTCCAGAACTCGGTTACTTACGGTCCATTGCTGGCATGTTCCGCTTATGGGCCAAATTCGGCCTCTGTTTACAGTTAGCCTGTTTGTGGCCCATTAACCCGTTAGGCTGTTTTCATAGCGTCATCAAATACGGCCTATTAACGACCCGTTATGGTCGGGCCATAAACAGATGATTTCCACTCTAGCCCGTTTGCGGCCCATTTTGTGGACCATTATTGGTCCACGAATAGTACAACCCATGTTTGGTGAAACGATTATACGGGCCATAGAAGGCACATTGATTATACGGCCCATAGAAGGCCCATGGATCCTACTGCACGTAGAAGGCCCATGGGTCCCACGGCCTGTAGGAGGCCCATGGTCACTACAACAGGTAGTGGGATCATGGTTACAACGGTCCGTATGTTGCCATGGTTATTGTGACCTAGTTATAAAAATAGGTTATTGTGGCCACTAGAAAAATGTGGAAAAAGAACTGTAGTGACTACAAGCAAACAACTAAACAAGACAATAAGGAAATAAATAAGCAAGCAACTAACATTAGGCTATTACAGCTATTACATCCAATGGGCATCAAAGTTCGCCACTAGTGCAAATATAGGGAACAAACCAACATATTACATATGATGGCCGTCTAATTTTTTTGACAAAAAGACTGTAAGGGAACCCTCTATAGTATAATTGGTGCAACAACCCCAAATTGCAAGTACCATGTCTTGAACCTGGGTGGGTCTGGCCATCTAAATTGGCCACTAGTGGAAATAAACGCGACAACAAAACAAGTCCATAACTGAAACAACTTTAGAGGAGCTCAAGAAACATTATCCTGGGTATCCACCATACTGGCATTAAGCTGAGCAAGCTTATTAGCTTTCTCCTGTTTGGCGCAAAAATCCTCCAATGCTTGTTGCTGCACCAGACAGGATGCATCTGAATTCTCCAGGGACTTCCGCAGCCCTTCGGCTTCTTGTCGCAACACAGCTGATCGATGTCTTTTAGCCCGTAGTTGAGACTCAAGAAACCAGACTGATTCAGACAGTGAGTTCGAATAGCTTGTGCCAGCGGTAGTGGCCAGTAACTCAGACACTACACAAAGACATGACTTTGGGGTTGTCTCACTTTCCTCAAGATAGTTTTCCATAGTTGTTTTGTCAGCTATTTTGGAGACCAACAAGGATGTCTCACTATCCTGAACCTTATGTGCATTACTTCCTTTACCATTGCTTAATAAGGCACTCTTCCCCAATATTCTGTCAACATTGTAAAAGAAGAAACAAGCAGACACATAACAGGTTTAGCATGTAGTATATGAAATTCATTTCGGTGAACCAGTTCATTAGTAAGGTGGACAGGATTAAACAACCATGTCTTCTATTGCCAACTAGTACATAATAAAAGCATCAAACAAACATATATCTATGTCCTATGGTCACTTCATTGTCTTGCCAAATCAAAATAGAGACATGTTTCAAATCATATCAGTTCAAGACAAAGCAACATTGAAAGAATACAAAAGCGTGGGAAACTACCCGACACAACAAGATTTCAGATGGGTACCACGGGTCTACATGTACAACAACACTATTGGTTCTGTTATGATGCTAGTAATGTGCATGATATGAGAAGTCAACTGTATACACAATTGATATTGAAATCAATAGAGCTATTTATAAGAGCAAACCTGTTAAAGAAACATGCTTAAACATACCTATTGTGCCATTGGAATTTCGATTGGATCCTTCAATTTAAAAATAAGTTTGTATGAGTAAATACAGTGATACAAGAGCAAGGTAGTATGCATGCTAGCAATGGAATATTAAATGAGAAGAGTTGTTCTTCAGGTTTAAGCACTAGTTCTACATGAACATAGTATAGTAAGACGCAGAAATATAGTACTTAAAAATAAAAAATGAGCTCATAGACCTTACCACATTCTTGGTTTGGGACCAGTAAAGAACAAGGCGTTCCTAGTCATCGTCCTGTAAATGTATCTTAGGAGAACGTAAGGGAATTTGATGTGTTTCTTTACCAGTGAAGTATGTTTTCTTCATGTAATTCCAATACTGCCACCAAGCATTCTTGAAGATAGTAGAGGTATTAGCACAGGTTACCTCATCTTGAGTTTCCAAATCGGTCGTTCTCTATAGGGAAAAATGGGAACATTTATTGTATTATAACCATCATGGAGGTAGAATGTATGGGACAGAGCAAAGTAATTGCCATGAATAACATTACTTACGCATAACTCCTGGACGAACACCTGCAACTGGCATTTTCCTTCATCTTCAGTATAATTTTTCCATGATGGGAAGATACGCACATAAGATTTAACAACATCAAATGTGATAGATGCTAAACTATGAATGGCTGGTTGTGATTCCTGCACAGGAATAGGTGTACTAACTAGTGGAGTTGGGGTTCGCCGTGGTAGTACTGGCGCTTTGGGCACTAGAGCTGCCTTACTAACTACTCTTGTTTGGCAGCTCTATGGTGGAGATGGTGATGTGTCAACAAGAACTTGGTTACAATCTGCTAGGGTTGGGGTTAGATTGGGTGAAGCTAGTTCTCTGTCCATCGCAGTAGGGTACAATCCGCGAGTGTCTGGGTTATGTGTGGTAGAGCTGGTTCTCATGCATGTACAACTGGGGTGCTATCTCCACCAAGAGGTAGCACTGTTTTACTTGAAGACCATGTTTTTACTCCACTAGATACTGCCTTCACCCACTCCAATTCAAATGGCTGATAAATAGGAAGCATAGTTGAACGTACAGACCTTGTATGAGAGACAGATGCAACAGATAGTGTGGAAAAAAGAGGGCATGAAATAGTTCGCATGTATATTGTTTAACCATCTAGACATGGGCCCATTTCAACCCGGTGTGTCTTTCGGCCTGGGAATGGCCCATGCTGCCCATGGGCCATATATGGTCTTATGTGACATCCGACCCTCTAATGATCCATGATCAAGGTGGCAACAGTTCAACCCAACGTGACTTTGGGCCTATGAAAGGCATGTTGTATAATTTGGCCCGTTGATGCCTCTACTAAGCTTTCGGCCTCTTAAAGGCCCATGATATCAGTGGGCCAACTAAGGCACGAGATATGTTTTGGCCTGGTAATGGCCCATCATATAACTGGTCCAATAATGGGCTGGTCTACATTTCAGCCTGCTGAAGTCCCGTCGACGACTAGTGAAAATTGAGGCCCAACATGCATTTCGGCCTGCTAAAGGCCCATGGTTTCTTTTGGGCCACAACAGGCCAGTAAAATATTCAGCCTGTTAATGGGCCAAAGCTACATGGGCCCAACTAAGCGTTGGGTCCACTAAGGCCCAACTCAACTTTGGGCCAAATATAACCCCGTGTAAGTTGGGGGCCTGGCGTAAAGTGTGAAGGCCCCAATGGCCTTTCAGTCCCAAGAAAGTTGCAGGCCGGCCCAATTGTGGCTCGTTAAAATGCATGCCCGTTAGAGGCGAATGCTTCTGCCCGGTCGACTACATCAGATTTTCGCCATTTTTTAAGATAGCGAATGATGGCATATACGGTAAATAGTAGGAATTAAGAACGAACCTACTCTATACAATAAAGAAATTATGGCATAGTAACTTAGAATAAACCTACATTGTATAATAAAGGATTTAGGTATATTACATCCACTGGGCATCAAAGTTCGCCACCAGTGATCATAAAGCGCAACGAAGAAGCAGATTACAAAAACTGGGCACCATTGTAGCGTAAAACAATAATACTAAACCAAGACCACTTCTAAGATAGTTCAAGAAAGGTTAGCCTTGAGCGGAACTGCTGCGCAAGCTGCTGAGCAAGGCTGTGAGACCGGCCTAGCATGTCGGTCATAGCTTCCGGGTGTAGCTGTTTAGCAATGAGGTTCTCATTGGTGTTCTCCGCAATCTTTCTTAGAGATAGGACTTCAATTCATAGTTGATTTGTAGAATGCCTTCTGCTAGAACTTGGGACTGAAGAAGTCGAACTGATTCAGACAACAAATTTTGTGAGTTTGTTTGACTGCTAGTCTCAACTGATTTGAACACCGCATCAATACAAGACTTTGGGGTTGTCTCATTATCTTCTAGATGATTTGCCTTCTTTGCTGCAATATATGTTGGGTTTGTCTCACAGCCTTCAACAGACTTGTGCATGCCATCAGGCATATCACCCTGAAACAAATAGAGAGATGACAGGTTTTGCACATGTATAAACAAAGATGGTAACTGTGCTATCAATTCCATCCAACTTTAAATTAGAAAATAAAGAGTAAGTTCAAAATATCAATAGCATAATGTGGCATTGTTCATAATGCGGGGAGCTTCACCACACCGCTAGATTACCATGTCAACAAAACAAGCACAGATGAAGGGCAAAGACAGTCATTGTATCTATTTTGGTTAATGTGCATGGCATGTTGTTCATATCATCAGCCACATCATTAAGATAAAACAGGAGATGACAAGGTGCAAACATGGGCTACTTCACAACAAACTGGATTATAGATCCACAAAAACAAGCATACATATAGGGAGTATTGAGTAATGTGCATGGTATGAATGAGGAATTTGGTTTTACCAGTAAAACTTGGAACTTATAGTTGTTGCGACATGCATTTTGATAGAAACAGCAAACTAAACCGATAGGGAGTTTGAGAAAATTAAACAACAGTTGAGGATAAAGGCTTTAGAAGGACTAACTTACATTAACAGTTAACACCGGCTTTATAATGCCCTTCTCAATGTCAAGGGAAGGATAACTCAAGAATTTCAGCACATAATCTTCTTCATAAGCATTGCCTGTACTCTACATTTTGTAGAGAGTAATTATAGATATGATAATACTGGAAGGGATAGAGGATAATGAAGAAAAGATGCAGATTGGTGCTACATAATCAACTACCAATCCCTGGAAGTACAAGCGTTACATGACAAAATGTACTGACAAGAGCAATGGGCTACACTTCTGCACTGGCATTGTTCGTGTATTCATCTTTTTGGTAAGATTAAATATAGATATGATATTTTTTTAGTAAATGGTTGGCGAGGGAGATAAGATGCAGAATGCTACACAATGAACCAATCCCTCTTCCCATAATATAAGAGTGTTTTGAACACTGGTGTACTGTACAAAACGCTCTTATATTATGGGACAAAGGGAGTAGTTGTTAATGTAAGTACAGTGGTAGACGACCTTCAGTCCTTACAAGAGGACTGTAGAGCTAAATCTCTTCAAAAGCATTGGGTTGATCCTAAATTTATGTAAGAGTCGATACAGATCTTATAATGTCCACCAAATGGAGGATAGCGAGGCTAACATGTGAAGTGATTCTACATAATCAACCAACTATGAAAGTAAGTATGGTCATACAGGGCAAGAGGTCCTCACAAGAGCAATGCAGTGTGCATATAATTGCGAGATTTTGTAACCCTTTAGAATGAATGTTCTTCTACAAATAGTTTTCGTACAAGTGAGACGTTAACGCACATGCAGAAATGTAGTTCAAATTGTGATGTGATACCATGGACAGTACCTTATGCTGCAGACGAGACCAATGTGTAACAAGATTATTCCAGTCACTGTCTGATAAATGTAGCACCGGAGACTTTACATAAATTTTATTTGGAGGCTTGCCATCGAAGTGCACTTGCCTCAAGTAGGAACGATACTTGATCAACGAGTTCTTGAAAAGCTCAACCAACCCTTGCTTGTCTTGACTATCCAGTTTGGTCCTCACCTATTTAAAAGAATGAAATCTTATGTCTTCTGTCAACAGAAACATATGTAGTAATTACCATGAATAACATTAGTACATTACTTAGCCATAAGTTGCGGAGGAAGATTGGAAATTGTTCTTTGTCTATGGTATAATGTTTCCATGAAGGAAAGATGCGCACAAAGTTCTCGAAAACAATATAAGCTTCATCTTCTAATCTGGGAAGAAGTGGAACATGAGTCCTATTTGCCGCAATTGGGGCTCTCTCTCATTCGAAAATGGATTTGGGAACTGGATTTGGTGTAATCTTTGCTAGAATTGGGGTTTTGCGTCGTAGAGGTGGTGCTATGTCAACTGCATCATCATAATGTTTGCTGCAGTTGGGGTCTGCTGAGTTGGGGCATTAAAGATGGCCAGTGTAGTAGGGCTAGAGTCTGCTAGAGTTGTTGCTGTGTTTTCTGGGTCTGGTGATATTGCAACTACACCTAATGGGCTATTTGATTTATCAGGTGTCACTATGTTTTTCCAAATACTTTGTTCGTGATCCTCCGCGATCAACAATCGCCCTCTTCCTTTTGAACGTTTAATACACAAGAACAACATTTGAATGGATAAATATGGTATGATGACAAATGGAATATGTACTGAAAATGGATAGGCAGGGCGTATTCACAAACACGATGTGTAAACTAAGCTAATGGTAGTGCAACAAAGTAGATGCAATGCAAAGCGTCAGTTGCAAGATATGTGCGACCAATATAACCTTGGAAAGTTAGAGCAAGCACCCTGATGGGTGAAGAAGATAGGGCATCTGCCTCTGACTCCTCCACTAGGGAGCTACATTGACATAGGTCTCCCTCTAGCTCAGAATCATTGTTAGGATCATATTCTGAGCATGAATCTGTAGGTGGAGAGCATTTGCATTGCATTGCATCCAGACTTGATTTCAGTCCCTTAATGCCAAGTTTGACAACCACGGCATTGTTATGCTTTATTCTTTTCACGCGCACAAGCTCATAATCATTATGATGTTGTTCAGTATCTAAGATTCATGAAAGCATAAAAAGTAGTCAAATTATCTATGGAACGCATTGCGGATTCAACTTCAAGAGTGTCTCCCTACAAACCCATGCGTATACAAACTTCACCCCAACCGTGCTAACCAGACCACACATAGAAACACAAACCTCTTATGTCTCTATAACAGGCAGACACACATTTCAAAACCGAAGTAGGAACATTAGAATCATATCAAATTCGTGTTTGAACAAATACACTAAGGAATTATGAGTGGCATAATGTTTAGCTTCAAGCGTGGAGTGGTGGTAGTGTGACACAAAGCAAGTAGGCAAATTGTATTCCATGTAAAAAATCGTAGTCTATGTGAAAGGTGGATATGACACTTTCTTTCTATACAATGAAGTGTTCGTTGCCCACACATGATGGAAGAGATCACACAGAGAAATACTATTCACTCATGTCTGCGGTTCCAGTATTTTGAAACAGGGTGGTCCACCCTAAAAGAATATTGACAACAAATATGACAAGGCAAGCATAGAGGTAGTGAATCAAATAGTACTAGTGAGCTTACTAGGACAAGTATGCAGAATTGTAACTGTAGTAAGAGACCGTCCAAAATTTGAATCAAGTTGGTCTAGCACTTATTGTTTGCAACTAATCGACGTGAATAATTGGATGCATATCGAATGAGTAAGAAAGACAAGTAAAACTACAACAACCTGGTCTGCAGTCGTAATCTGGGTCAATGTCACTATGACCAACAATCCAAAATGACTAGTGTCTGTTCCTAGGACCGGACTTTTGAAACAATGTGAACTTTACAGGTACTAAAGATTACTGAAATACTCCTGAACCATTAAGTGTAGGTAGCACTCAGTACACAACAAACCCTAATGATAGTCCTGCCTAATGAGTAATGAATCAATTCAAAAATGGGTGATGAGGAGTGGCTGCTGAGTGTTGACGATGTATCTCAGGATAAATCGGGTTGGCTTAGTGGCTGCTGCATGCGTGAGCCCTGAACATACTGGGAAGGTAGGCTCGGCGACGGGGCCAGGCAGCGGTGATGCTATTGGGCGAGCGGCTCCTGACCTTCTATTAGTCCGGCGTATCGTCCTAGAGTCATGTCATTCGGGGACGGTAAGTTGCTAGCGAGGCAGGCGGCTGGGGGCGAGTAGAGATCGGAAGCACAACAAAACAGAGGGGAATCGGGGCCTGGGCCGACCCAAAATCCCACGGTGGGCAGCAAAGGGGAATCGAGTGCCCATGGCCCACCGTGGGCACCCTATAGATCCACACTCGAGCGACGTACATGCATTTTCAAAACTAATTAGGAACATTTAGCTGACCAATTAAACAAATCTGTTTTAATAATATTAGATTATTTGAACAACTAAGCTTGTTTAGCATGATGGATGGAGCATTGCTATTATGACACGAAGTACGTATGCTAATCGTATAGTGATCTTAAAAGGGGGAAACCCTAAGCATGATCAATTAAACCCTATTACGACTGTGCCATGGCAGATTTGAAGTTAAAAACCGCAGAAATGCTATTTAGCAACCATTGTTTGCTTCGAACTAAGGCTTTGTTTGGCTAGACTTTTGGAACCAGCTTCTGGCTTTTCAAAGCTACAATCTAACCAAAGGGGTAAAATGAGAAGCAGAAGTTGCAAAATCTACAGCTTCCCCACACTGTAATTTTTGCAGCGGGTGAACCCCCAACTTCAACGGTGCAGTTTTAGCTGTCCCCTGAAAGTTTCATAGTATTTACCCACGTTTGCCACTGGCAAGTGAAAAATGATTGGGTCCTATTCTTCCTGAGCGAGGCATCCACCACAAGAGAAAAAAACCCTGCTCATTCCCCATTGACCCGAGCTACAACTAGGGTTCCTAGCCGCTGCCGCTGGCGCCGCCCATCCGCCGCCACGCGCCCAGCCATCGGCGTTGCCTCCCACGTCCGCCGTCCGCCTCCCCGTGGAGACCTCCTTCGTTCTCCACTACTCGGCATGGTCTCCTCCTTCCTCAACTACCGTCCTGCGCCACCGGAGCAGCAAGGATCGCCGCCCCTCCACCGCATGCACCCCCCTCCCCCCCGCCGCCGCCTCCCGCAGCCCTGCCGCGACCTCCTCCATCTGTTCTGCCATGTAGCTGCACCCCTTTCCTCCCACTGCCCTTGTCCCCTTCCCATGTCCTGTACCAAGTAGGTTTTTTTGCTCTGTTGGTAGTGAGTGAATTCATGTGAAGTGATGAACAATGGATGATTTTTGATATATCGATGCATATAGCTTGTCATATTGTTGTATATTCATGTAAAGTGGATGACATTTTGATATGTTGCTGCATATTGCTTGTCATATCGTGGTATATTGATGTAAAGTGGAAGAAATTTTGATAGTATTGTAGCATATCTCGATGTTTAGCTATGTCGATGGAGGTCAACACCATGTGAACCATATGCATTTTCTATGGTGCATGTGTTTTGTAATAATATTACGGGATTAATATCTATTTAAATGTATGCAACATCAAAGTACAGTCGTTGTATTGCCTATGCATTAGCTAGGAATCGCCTACATTGTCATAATTTTTCTTTGAAAAATGATCGTTCAATTACCTACAAATGTACATATCAATGCCCTACGGTCAATAAGTACATAAATATATGCACTCAGGCCCCATGGGCAATATAGACAATTCATAGCCAAATCTACAATTTCACAGCTGTTTTACCAAACAGCCTCTAGCTTTTCCACATCAGCATTTTCACTGCAGCTTTTCCACAGCAGCTTTTTTCAGAATCTGCAGCTCAACCAAACAGAGCCTAAGAACTAAATTCTAAGAGCTGAAAATAAAGTACAATAACCTAATGTTTGCCTGAACTACGTTGGTATTTTCCCAAAGAGGAAGGGATGATGCAGCATAGCAACGGTAGGTATCTCCCCCAGTGATGAGACCAAGGTTATCGAACCTATAGGAGAACCACGCAATACCACGTAAACAACTCCTGCACACAAAGAACAAATACTTGCAACCCGACACAAGAGAGGGGTTGTCAATCCCACACGGGTAAAAAGATAGGTAAAATTGTAGTAGATTGGATAAATAGATCTCGCGGGAACGCGAGATAAATAAATAAATAAAAATTACAACAAGGTGTTTTTCGTATTTTTGGATTAATAGATCTAAAAATAAAGGCAAATAAAAATAGACCGCGACGGCAAGTATAATAAAGAAGAGACCCGGGGGCCGTAGGTTTTACTAGTGGCTTCTCTCGAGAAAAATAGCATACGGTGGGTAAACAAATTACTGTTGGGCAATTGATAGAACTTCAAATAATCATGAAGATATCTAGGCAATGATCATTACATATGCATCACGTCCAAGATTAGTAGACCGACTCCTGCCTGCATCTACTACTATTAATCCACACATCAACCGCTATCCAGCATGCATCTAGTGTATTAAGTTCATCGAGAACGGAGTAATACATTAAGAATGATGACATTATGTAGACAATATCTATTTATGTAGAAATAGACCCCATCTTATTATCCTTAATAGCAACGATACATACATGTCAGTTCCCCTTCTGTCACTGGGATCAAGCACCCATCACAAAGCACCTCTTCACATTGCAAGATAAATAGATCAGGTTGGCCAAAACAAAACCCAAATACCGGAGAACAAATACGAGGCTATAAGCAATCATGCATATAAGAGATCAAGAGACTCAAATAACTTTCATGGATAAAAACATAGATCTGATCATAAACTCAAAGTTCATCGGATCCCAACAAACACACCACAAAAAAGAGTTACATCATATGGATCTCCAAGAGACCATTGTATTGAGAATAAAAAGAGAGAGAGGAAGCCATATAGCTACTAACTACGGACCCATAGGTCTACACTAAACTACTGACACATCTTCGGAGAGGCGCCAATGAGGATGATGAACCCCTCCGTCATGGTGTCTAGATTGGATCTGGTGGTTCTGGAACTTGCGGCGGCTGGAATTGATTTTCATCGACTCCCCTGGGGTTTCTGGATATTGGGGTATTTGTAGAGCAAAGGGGCCGTGCAGGAGGCCACCGAGGTGGCACAACCCACCGGGCACGCCCTGGTGGGTTATGCTCCCCTTGGAGCACCCATCGGGTACTTTCTTGGCCCATCTAGTGTCTTCTGGTCCAGAAACAATCCACAAAAAGTTTCGCTGCGTTTGGACGTTTGGTATTGATATCCTGCGATGTAAAAAACAAGCAGAAAACAGGAACTAGTACTAGGCACTATGTCAATAGGTTAGTCCCAAAAAATGATATAAAGTTTCTATAAAATGATTGTATAAAAATGCAAGAATGATAATATAACAGCATGGACCAATCAAAAATTATAGATATGTTGGAGACGTATCGGCATCCCCAAGCTTAATTCCTGCTCGTCCTCGAGTAGGTAAATGATAAAAACAGTATTTTTGATGTCTAATGCTGCCTAACATGTTCATCACATATTCTTTTCTTTGTAGCATGGACATTTGGACTTTTATATGATTCAAAGCAATAGTCTAGTTTTGACATGAGGATTTCAATACTCAAGCATATCAACAAGCAACCATGTCTTTCAAAATATCAACACTAAAGCAAGTTATCCCAAGCCCATTATGCTCAATCATTGATCCATTCATGAAACACACTCGCATATTAGCTACACACAATGCTCAAGTACGATCATAGTGCCCCTTAGTTGGTGCTTTATAAGAGAAGATGGAGACTCAAAATAAATATTGCATAAAGTAAAAGAAAGGCCCTTCGCAAAGGGGAGTAGGGATTTGTAGAGGTGCTAGAGCTCAAAGCAAAAAATATAGATATAAGACATTTTGGGAGGCATGCTTTTCCTGTTAACGAAAACGATCGAGTAGTTCCCAATACTTTCCATGTTAGATATATCATAGGAAGTTCCCAAACAGAAAATAATGTTTATTCCTTTTCAACCATACTTTCACTTTCCATGGCAAACTGTATCCACTGGTGCCTCCATACCAACACTTTCCAAGAAAATTATTATTTGACAACATAAAGTAAATTCATTTTTCATTTCAGCATTGGGCATCCCCAATACCTTTGTCGTACTCTCATGCAATGACAAGTGAATAAATACTCATCTTGAGAATAACATATCTAGCATGGAAATATATCAGCCACCCCCTACCGTATCATGAGCGGTACGAGCACATAGAAGAGGAAATTTATTTTGGAAATTAGAGATGGCACATACAAATTTGCTTAGAACGGCAAAAGAATACCGCATATAGGTAGGTATAGTGGACTCATGTGGCAAAACTGGTTTAAAGGATTTTGGATGCACAAGTAGTGATCATACTTAGTGCAAATGAAGGCTAGCAAAAGATCGAGAAGCATCCAACCCAGAAACAAAAAATCTTATAAGCGAGCATTAAGCATAACTAACACCGAATAATGCACCACAAGTAGGATGTAATTTCATTGCATAACTATTGACTTTCATGCTTGCATAGGGAATTAGAAACCTTAACACCAATACTCTTACTAAAGCATAATTACTCATCAACATGACTCACATATCACTATCATCATATCTCAAAACTATTACAAAGAATCAAATTTATTTTGTCCAATGATCTGCATCAAAGTTTTTATTATCCTCCTTGGATATCTATCACTTTGGAACTAGTTTCATATGTTGCTTTTAATAAGCTCAAACAAATATAAGGGAAGAACATGAGCATCATATTTCATTCTCTCAGAATAATTTAAGTGAAGCAAGAGATAATTTCTAAAAAAAATGACAAACTCTCAAATAAATCTAAGTGAAGCATTAGAGAATTTCTTGAAAGAATACTAAAGCACACCATGCTCAAAAAGATATAAGTGAAGCACTAGAGCAATTCCATAGCTCATAAAGATTTATGTGAAGCATAGAGAGCAATTCTAACAAGTCATGGCATAATTTTGGCTCTCTCGAATAGGTGTGTCCATCAAGTATTCATGACTTAAAATAAAAAGCAAAACAAGAAGAGACTCATATCATACAAGACGCTCCAAGCAAAACTCATAATATGTGACGAATAAAAATATAGTTTCAAGTAAAATACCAATGGTCGTTAGAAGAAAGAGGGGATGCCACTCGGGCATCCCCAAGCTTAGTTGCTTGCTTTTGTTTGTATAATAGCTTGGGATGCCATGGGAATCCCCAAGCTTAGGCTCTTCTTACTCCTTATTCCTCCATCCATCGTAATACCATCCAAAACTTGAAAATTTCAATCACACAAAACTCAAAAAAACCTTCGTGAGATCCGTTAGTACAGGAAAGCAAATCACTACTATAAATACTGTTGAAAACCCATTCATATTTTGTTTTTGCATTATATCTACTGTATTCCAACTTTTCTATGGCAAAAACTCTTCAAAGGAAACCATAGAATCATCAAAACAAGCACACAACACAAAGAAACCAGAATCTGTCAAAAACAGAACAGTCTGTAGCAATCTGGATATTTTGAATACTTCTGTAACTCCAATTTTTTTGAAAAATTAGTACAACGTGGGAAATTTGTATATTAATCTTTTGCAAGAACAATCAGTATTTTATCACGCTTCTGTAAAGCAAAAGTTTCTGTTTTTCAGCAAGATCAAATCAACTATCACCCAACATGATTCCAAAGGCTTTGCTTGGCACAAACACTAATTAAGACACAATCATAACAGTAGCGTAATTGTGCAAACACTCAAGAATAGAAAAAAAAGATAAAAATAAATTTTATTCACTGGGTTGCCTCCCAACAAGCGATATCGTTTTATGCCCCTAGCTAGGCATAAGATTTCAAAGATGCTCACACGAAAGATAAGAATTAAAACACAAAGAGAGCATCATGAAACATATGAAAAACACATTTAAGTCTAACATACTTCCTATGCATAGGAACTTTATAAGTAAATAAATTATCAAGACAAGAAACATCTAACATATGCAAATAATACGAATGAAACATTGACGATCTCAACATAATGAGAGGTAATTTAGTAACATGAAAATTTCTACAACCATATTTTCCTCTCTCATAATAATTACATGTAGGATCATAATCAAATTCAATAATATAACTATCATACAATTTTTTTCTTCATGATACACATGCATGCAAAGTTGACACTCTTCCAAAATAGTGGGATTATCATCAAATAAAATCATGACCTCTCCGAACCCACTTTTATCAAAAATTTGATAAGATTGAACACTCTCCAAATTTGTGGGATTATTTTTACCTAAATTTGACGCTCTTCCAATCCCACTTTCAATATTATTGCAAACATATTCATCAAGAGGCTTAAATAAATTTTCAAGATCATAAAAATCATCACCCCAATCATGATCATTGCAACTAGTGGACATAGATAAATAAGCATCCCCAAGCTTGGTGTTTTGCATAGTGTTAGCACAATTGACATTAATAGAATTTATAATAACATCATTGCAATCATGATTCTCATTCAAGGAGGTATCATGAATCACTTTATAAATTCCTTCGTTTAACAATTCATCAAAATTTTCAGATTCACGAATCTCAAGCAAAACTTCATAGAGAAAATCTAGTGCACTCAAATCACTAGCAATTGGTTCATCATAATTGGATATTTTGAAAAGATTAGCAAGTAGATGAGGATCTATATTAATATATTTTCAGCAAGCGAAGATGCAAGCAAATAGAAGGCACATGGCAACACGACCAAACATAAGATCGGACGAGAAAATGGCGAATGAAAAAGAGGGCGAATAAAACGGAAATTTTTTGTGAAGTGGGGAAGAGGAAAATGAGAGGCAAATGTAAAATAATGTAAATTGCAAAGAGATGAGATTTGTGATTAGGAACCTGGTAGATGTTGATGAAGTCTTCCCGGCAACGGCGCCAGAAATTCCTTTTGATGTTTGCTTGAACTACGTTGATATTTCCCCAAAGAGGAAGCGATGATGCAGCACAGCGATGGTAGGTATTTCCCTCAGTGATGAGACCAAGGTTATCGAACCAGTAGGAGAACCACTCAACTCCACGTAAACATCTCATGCACACAAAGAACAAATACTTGCAACCCGACGTAAGAGAGGGGCTATCAATCCCTCACGGGTAAAAACACAGGTAAAATTGTAGTAGATGGGACAAATAGATTGATACGTCTCCGTTGTATCTACTTTTCCAAACACATTTGCCCTTGTTTTGGACTCTAACTTGCATGATTTGAATGGAACTAACCCGGACTGATGCTGTCTTCAGCAGAATTGCCATGGTGTTATTTATGTACAGAAACAAAAGTTCTTGGAATGACCTGAAACTTCACGGAACGTCTTTTTGGAAATAATAAAAAATCCTTGCAAAAGATGAAGACCAGGGGGCCCACACCCTAGCCACGAGGGTGGGGGAGCGCCTGCCCCCCTGGGCGCGCCCCCTACCTCGTGGGCCCCCTGGAGCTCCTTCGTCCTCAACTCCAACTCTATATATTTGCTTTCGGGGAGAAAAAAATAGAGAAGAAGGATTCATCATGTTTTACGATATGGAGCCGCCGCCAAGCCCTAAAAACTCTTGGGAGGGCTGATCTGGAGTCCTTTCGGGGCTCCGGAGAGGGGAATCTGTCGCCATCGTCATCATCAACCATCCTCCATCACCAATTTCATGATGCTCACTGCTGTGTGTGAGTAATTCCATCGTAGGCTCGCTGGACGGTGATGGGTTGGATGAGATTTATCATGTAATCGAGTTAGTTTTGTCAGGGTTTGATCCCTAGTATCCACTATGTTTTGAGATTGATGTTGCTATGACTTTGCTATGCTTAATGCTTGTCACTAGGGCCCGAGTGCCATGATTTCAGATCTGAACCTATTATGTTTTCATCAATATATGAGAGTTCTTGATCCTATCTTGCAAGTCTACAGTCACCTACTACGTGTTATGATCCGGCAACCCCGAAGTGACAATAGCCGGGACCACTCCCGGTGATGACAGTAGTTTGAGGACTTCATGTATTCACTATGTGTTAAGGCTTTGGTCCGGTAATCTATTAAAAGGAGGCCCTAATATCCCTTAGTTTCTGCTAGGACCCTGCTGCCACGGGAGGGTAGGACAAAAGATGTCATGCAAGTTCTTTTCCATAAGCATGTATGACTATATTCGGAATACATGCCTACATTACATTGATGAATTGGAGCTAGTTCCGTGTCACCCTAGGTTATGACTGTTACATGATGAACCGCATCCGGCATAATTCTCTATCACCAATCCATTGCCTACGAGCTTTCCATATATTGTTCTCCGCTTATTTACTTTTCCATTGCTATTGTTACAATCACTACAAAATACCAAAAACATTACTTTTGTTATCATTACCTTTTGCTACCGTTACCACAACTATCATATTACTTTGTTACTAAATACCTTGCTGCAGATATTAAGTTTCCAGGTGTGGTTGAATTGACAACTCAGCTGCTAATACTTGAGAATATTCTATGGCTCCCCTTGTGTTGAATCAATAAATTTGGGTTGAATACTCTACCCTCGAAAACTGTTGTGATCCCCTATACTTGTGGGTTATCATAGATCTCGCGGGAATGCGAGATAAAATAAATAAACAAAAATTTCAGCAAGGTATTTTTGTATTTTTGTATTAATATATATGAAAATAAAAGCAAATAAAAATAGATCGCGATGGCAAATATAATAAAGAAGTGACCCGGGGGCCATAGGTTTCACTAGTGGCTTCTTTCAAGAAAAATAGCATACGATGGGTAAACAAATTACTGTTGGGCAATTGATAGAACTTCAAATAATCATGACGATATCCAGGCAATGATCATTACATAGGCATCACATCCAAGAGTAGTAGACCGACTCCTGCCTGCATCTACTACTATTACTCCACACATCGATCGCTATCCAGCATGCATCTAGTGTATTAAATTCATGGAGAAACTGACTAATGCAATAAGAACGATGACATGATGTAGACAAGATCTATTTATGTAGAAATAGACCCCATCTTGTTATCCTTAATAGCAACGATACATACATGTCGGTTCCCCTTCGGTCACTGGGATCAAGCACCGTAAGATCGAACCCATCACAAAGCACCTCTTCCCATTGCAAGATAAATCGATCAAGTTGGCACTACAAAAAAATATACTTCTGTGATGATGCGTGTTTGTCATAGTAGGTCATATTTTCTGTCATGCATGTACATCCATGACAAATTTATGACATAATCAAGATAGTCATACATGTGCTATCGTAGAAGTGTTCCATGACATTACCAAAATTATCATCACGGAAGTGTCCACTTCCATGACGATAAATCGTGCGTCACAGAAGTGCTTTCATCAAGGGTGATCGACATGTGGCATCCACCGTAACGGAACGCCGTTAAGCTACCAGGTCCGGTTTTGGATCCGATAACCCGTTAACAGCCTGGACCAATGGGGATTTTCCACGTGTAAAATCATCATTGGCCAGAGGAAACACGTGTTGCCTCACTGTTGGGACAGATGTCATCCACTCATTGGACAGGAGGCGCCTATGATAGGTCGACACGTGGCACGGCCCAAGAGTGGCCCATTCCAGTGAAAAAGGCCGGCCTAGTAAAAATAGCAGGCCGGCACATATAAGGCCTACTTGTGTCAGGTCCATTTAAGCCCACGGTGTCAGGACCCCGACTCGATGTCACATCGATCTAGCCGGTAACACCTCATATCACTTTGCGGCCTCACGCACGGTATCCCCACGGGTGTCGCCTTACCTTTGCCCGGGACCGTTTGCGCCTTTTGGCTCACGTATATGATAGTGTCGCTAGCATCCATATGATAAAGAGCCCGGGCTGACATGATTAGTCGTAAACCCAAAGTGGCACAGACTTACAGGGACAGGCATCCATGACCCAGCTTCGAACGTGTCGGTCATCAGCAAGTGGGTCCGGGCTGTAGCACTGGGCTAGCAGGACTCCGGTAAACCGGGCTGTAGCGGGCTAACAGGACTCCGGTACTCAAAGCGTGACATTTCCCCGAAGGGACAGACACAGGAACGAAGAAGGACACATGCCGGACAGCCTAAGTGTTCCAGAGCAGTAGCAAGCTACCATGGCTCAGCGGTAACACTAGGAGACATTTCCCGGTAAGAGAGGCTACTAAAGATAAACAACTAGATAGTCAGATCCCACACATACCAAGCATTTCAATCATACACACAATATGCTTGATATGTGCAAATACAACGAAGCATCACAACATGACTCTACGACACAAGTACTTTATTTAAGGCTCAGGGAGCCATACATAACATACACGAAGGTACGGGTCTCACGACCCAACATACAAGTCATACAGTCATACAAACCAGCAGCGGAAGTAACTTGTCTGAGTACAGACAACTAGTAAAATAAAAGAGGCTTGGGAAGCCTAGCTATACTACAAGGTCCTTCACAAGCTCAGGGTCACCACCTGGGTCTTTAGCCTACTCGTTGATGTCAACGTCTACATAGAACCCATCAGAAGGGGTTGCAGCGTCTTCTGTAAAAAATGTAGATTATAGCAACATGAGTACAAAGGTACTCAGCAAGACTTACATCAGATCCTACATACATGCTTAGTATCAAAAGGGTTGGTGGAGTTATTGCAGCAAGCCAGCTTTGACTCTTGGCTAGGCTATCCTACGATACTCCAACTTGAAATGGTTTTGCGCACACGAGTCCACTACTCACCAATTCAATACACTACCGAGGATCCGCCTCCGTCTTCCTACGGAAGAGCCATCCTCGGCACTCACTCTTATCTTGAGGCTTTTAGTAGTTTCCATTTACTTGTCTATGAATTGTATAGGCAACCAAGTAGTCCTTTACCGCGGACGCGGCTATTCGAATAGATCATGTTAACCCTGCAGGGGTGTACTTCTTCATACATGTTTCCACCACTTAGCGTCTGCACACGACATGTGCTCGGCAGACTTCAAGCGAAAGCCGACGTGGGTGTAGACCACGACCTACCTAAACACTTAAGCCTCTAGTCCAGGTTTATCGCCTATTCAGGTTCCATCCGCAGGGAGTCCGGCCGAGGTTTCCCATACGGCCCCGAACGATGTGAACAGGGTTCCCGAGATACCTAACGGGTATTCGGTACACCGTGCCACGTACCTACCGCATCACAGCCCACCCCTACGGTCAGCGTTGTCCACGGCCTCCAGTAGACTACAAACACCAGAAACTACTTGCAACTCCTGGACAGAGAGCTAGGGTGAATAAGAAGTCGAGCGGGGTCATATTTCAGGGCCCAATGCATGGTAGTAGCTGTATCTTAAATCACACATACAGATCTCAGTGCTTAAGGTCGGCTTCAATGAAACAACCCACCATGTACTCCTACATGGCCTCTCATCGATACCTTTACCAACTCGTGTTCACCTCACCACTCTTATTACCGACATAATCATTTCACTCTAGCCCATCACCCAGATGAACCAGACCTGACACGACTCTAAGCATAGCAGGCATAGCAAGGTAGGAACAACACATACATATGGCTCAATCAACTCCTACACATGCTAGTGGGTTTCATCTAGTTACTGTGGCAATGACAGGTCATGCAGAGGAAATGGGTTCAACTACCGTAGCACACAACAGTTTGAATCGCGTTGTCTTAATGCAGTAAAAGAGAGCAGGAGCGAGAACATGGGATTGTATCGATATGATCAAATGGTTGGTTGCTTGCCTGATGGTTCGATGCACGGATACGGTTCTTCGTTAGGGTAGTCACGGTACTCCTCGGGGACAGATCCTGTCGTAAAGGATAACGATACACAGGCATCACCAAACAATGTGCAACAATATGATGCATGCATGAAACATGGCAATATGAGTGTGTTGGGCTAATGCAACTAAAGCTACCAACGCTGTCAGGACCCCGACTCGATGTCACATCGATCTAGCTGGTAACACCTCATATCACTTTGCGGCCTCACGCACGGTATCCCCACGGGTGTCGTCTTACCTTTTCCCGGGACCGTTTGCGCCTTTTGGCTCGCGTATATGAAAGTGTCGCTAGCATCCATATGATAAAGAGCCCGGGCTGACATGACTAGTCGTAAACCCAAAGTGGCACAGACTTACAGGGACAGGCATCCATGACCCAGCTTCAAACGTGTCGGTCATCAGCAAGTGGGTCCGGGCTGTAGCACTGGGCTAGCAGGACTCCGGTAAACCGGGCTGTAGCGGGCTAACAGGACTCCGGTACTCAAAGCGTGACATTTCCCCGAAGGGACAGACACAGGAACGAAGAAGGACACATGCCGGCCAGCCTAAGTGTTCCAGAGCAGTAGCAAGCTACCATGGCTCAGCGGTAACACTAGGAGACATTTCCCGGTAAGAGAGGCTACTAAAGATAAACAACTAGATAGTCAGATCCCACACATACCAAGCATTTCAATCATACACACAATATGCTCGATATGTGCAAATACAACGAAGCATCACAACATGACTCTATGACACAAGTACTTTATTTAAGGCTCAGGGAGCCATACATAACATACACAAAGGTACGGGTCTCACGACCCAACATACAAGTCATACAATCATACAAACGAGCAGCGGAAGTAACTTGTCTGAGTACAGACAACTAGTAAAATAAAAGAGGCTTGGAAAGCCTAACTATACTACGTGGTCCTTCACAAGCTCAGGGTCACCACCTGGGTCTTTAGCCTACTCGTTGATGTCAACGTCTACATAGAACCCATCAGAAGGGGTTGCAGCGTCTTCTGTAAAAATGTAGATTATAGCAACATGAGTACAAAGGTACTCAGCAAGACTTACATCAGATCCTACATACATGCATGTTATCAAGAAGGGTTGGTGGAGTTATTGCAGCAAGCCAGCTTTGACTCTTGGCTAGGCTATCCTACGATACTCCAACTTGAAATGGTTTTGCGCACACGAGTCCACTACTCACCAATTCAATACACTACCGAGGATCCGCCTCCGTCTTCCTACGGAAGAGCCATCCTCGGCACTCACACTTATCTTGAGGCTTTTAATAGTTTCCATTTACTTGTCTATGAACTGTATAGGCAACCAAGTAGTCCTTTACCGCGGACGCGGCTATTCGAATAGATTATGATAACCCTGCAGGGGTGTACTTCTTCATACATGTTTCCACCACTTAGCGTCTGCACACGACATCTGCTCGGCAGACTTCAAGCGAAAGCCGACGTGGGTGTAGACCACGACCTACCTAAACACTTAAGCCTCTAGTCCAGGTTTATCGCCTATTCAGGTTCCATCCGCAGGGAGTCCGGCCGAGGTTTCCCATACGGCCCCGAACGATGTGAACAGGGTTCCCGAGATACCTAACGGGTATTCGGTACACCCGGCCACGTACCTACCGCATCACAGCCCACCCCTACGGTCAGCGCTGTCCACGACCTCCAGTAGGCTACAAACACCAGAAACTACTTGCAACTCCTGGACAGAGAGCTAGGGTGAATAAGAAGTCGAGCGGGGTCATATTTCAGGGCCCAATGCATGGTAGTAGCTGTATCTTAAATCACACATACAGATCTCAGTGCTTAAGGTCGGCTTCAATGAAACAACCCACCATGTACTCCTACATGGCCTCTCATCGATACCTTTACCAACTCGTGTTCACCTCACCACTCTTATTACCGACATAATCATTTCACTCTAGCCCATCACCCAGATGAACCAGACCTGACACGACTCTAAGCATAGCAGGCATAGCAAGGTAGGAACAACACATACATATGGCTCAATCAACTCCTACACATGCTAGTGGGTTTCATCTAGTTACTGTGGCAATGACAGGTCATGCAGAGGAAATGGGTTCAACTACCGTAGCACACAACAGTTTGAAACGCGTTGTCTTAATGCAGTAAAAGAGAGCAGGAGCGAGAACATGGGATTGTATCGATATGATCAAATGGTTGGTTGCTTGCCTGATGGGTCGATGCACTGATACGGTTCTTCGTTAGGGTAATCACGGTACTCCTCGGAGGCAGAACCTGTCGCAAAGGACACCGATACACAACCATCACCAAACAATGTGCAACAATATGATGCATGCATGAAACATGGCAATATGAGTGTGTTGGGCTAATGCAACTAAAACCAGAAGGGTTTGAACAAATTTGAATCAAGGATTCAAATTTCAAATTCAAATATGGCCTTTTAAAGTGCTTTTCCTTGTTCTGCTTGAAACATCAATATAACTTGTTTGATCATGCATGAAAATAGTACAGATGGATAGATTGGATTTTTCTGATCATTTTTCATATATAATTTGTCCAATTTGGAGTTACAGAATAAAAGTTATGAATTTTTGAAGTTTAAATAATATTCTGGAATTTCCTGATTTAAATTAAATCCAGAAATATAATTATTGCGCCAGCATGATGTCAGCATGACGTCAGTGGTCAACTGCGGCTGTCTGGGGTCAAACCTGACGTGTGGGGCCCACACGTCAGTGACAGGGGGGTTTAACAGGGTTAAATTAATCCTAATTACTAATTAGTGGCGCTGGGGCCCACTGGTCAGTGTCAGGGGGCTAACTAACAGTGGTTAGCGCTAATCCTAATTAGCTACAGGGCTGGGCCCACCTGTCAGGGACTCAGGGGGGGTCCTGCCGTGGTCAAAGTGGGTCAAACCCACCGGCGTCGTGACGCCGGCGAGGCCCGAGACGGCGGCGCGATGCGGGATCGCGCTACAGGGCACGGGCGAGGCCGTTCTTGGGCTCGTTGGAGAGCTCTTGCTCCCGCGCGGCGAACGGTGGTGGTGGCCGGGCCTGGGGTGGCCGGTACCGTCGACGGCGAGCTCGTGAGCGGCGGCCGGAGTTCGGGTGCGGTCGGAGTCGGCGTTGCAGGGGGTTTGGGGAGGCGTTGGTGCGTGCTGCGTGCTCCTAGTGAGGCGTGGAGCACGATAGGGTGCTCGGTTGGGCGCTACGGTGATCGTGGCCACGACGGCGACATTGCCGGCGGCGTGGAGCTCTCGGCCAAGGTGGGGCTAAGGCCTAGAGGTCGAAAGAGACCAGGGAAGAAGGGGGAAACGACTCAGGGGCTCACCGCGGGTGCAGTGGGCGTCGAAGCGGGCTCGGAGATGCGCTGGAGACGGCGAATTCGACGGCGATGATGGTCGGAGCCCGAAGAGGGGAACGGCGACGTGGCGGCGATGCAGGGCTTCCGGAGGCCCGTGGAGCGGTGGGGAGGAAGAGGGGGTTGTGGCGGAGCTTCTGAGCTAGTCGGGGGAGCGAGGGGTGGCCGGAGACGGCTGCTAAGGCGAACGGCGGCGACGGTGGTGTTCGGCCGTGTGAGAGAGAGAGAGCGAGGGAGAGGAGGGGAGAGCCGAGGGAGAGTGAGAGAGAGCAGGGGGGAGGCGTGGTGTCGTCCAGGGCATCGAGGCGAGGAGGGGAGGGCAGGCAGGCAGGGAGAGAGGTGGCGTGGCGCGGTGGCGGGCGCGCGCCGGCCACACTCCCCTCCCTCTGTCGGGATGAAGACGACAGAGGAGGGAGGCGGCTGGGCCGCCTGCTGGCTGGGCCGGCCAGCTGGCTGGGCTGCACAGGGAGGAGCCCAGGTAAGCTTCTCCCTTTTATTTTTTTCTGTTTTCTAATTTCTGACATTTGTTTTGATTTAAATAATAGATTAAATCATTTATTTAACTTATGCCAATTTTTGCAGGGGCTAGATATATTATTCCAGAGCTCCTTTATAATTGGCATAATATTTGGACATATATTAATATATATAGAAATATATTTCCAATGCAAATATTTATGCATTAATTCCAAATGCCCAAAATAAATGTCCATGAGCCACTAAAAATATTGGTTTGATTTTTATCTCTGTCCAATATTTTCAGAGATCAACATGAGCATTTTCTTGGACCCTTTTGGAGAAATTTTTATTTGGGTCATTTTCAAAATGATCCTGAGGGTTTCACAGATCCCCATTTCAATGTTTCTGATGAAAGAGTAAACATGATGCAACACTCTAATGCATGACTAGCTAGGGTGTGACAACTCACCCCCACTCAAAAGAATCTCGTCCCGAGATTTGGGTTCCTCCGGGAAGAAGGCGGGGTACTCGAGTCGAAGACGATCCTCCCTTTCCCAGGTTGCTTCATCCTCAGAATGGTGCGACCATTGTACTTTGAGGAACTTGATGTTCTGACGTCGGGTGATACGTTCGGCCTGATCGAGGATACGAACGGGGTACTCTCGATATGTAAGATTATCTTGGAGATCGAGCGTTTCGTGGTCCACTTCACGGATAGGATCCGAGAAGCAACGCCTGAGTTGAGAAACGTGGAAGACATCGTGGACTCTGGAGAGATGCGGAGGTAGTTCCAGCTGGTAGGCAACTTCCCCTCGTTTGGCAAGAATGCGAAAAGGTCCAATGTAACGAGGAGCCAATTTGCCTTTGATACCGAAACGATGGGTTCCCTTCAAAGGGGTGACCCGAAGATAAGCCTTCTCGTCAACCTCAAAAGTCATAGCCTTATGTTTTCGGTCATATTGACTCTTTTGACGAGATTGGGCTGTTTTCAACTTTTCACGAACGATGCGAACTTGTTCTTCTGCTTCCTGAATCATATCCGGGCCAAAGAATTGTCTTTCCCCGGTCTCTGACCAGTTAAGGGGTGTTCGACACCGTCGTCCATAGAGAACTTCAAAAGGGGCTTTACCCAAGCTAGATTGATAGCTGTTGTTGTAAGCGAATTCGGCAAATGGAAGGCACTTTTCCCAGTCCATTTCGAATGAGATAACAGAGGCTCGAAGCATGTCTTCTAGAATCTGGTTGACGCGTTCCACTTGACCACTCGACTGAGGGTGGAATGCGGTGCTAAAGGAGAGACGGGTTCCCATAGCATTTTGGAAACTTTCCCAAAATCGAGAGGTGAAAAGACTTCCTCGATCCGAGTTAATTTCCAAAGGAACACCATGAAGGGACACTATTCGGGAGATGTATAAGTCTGCCAGCTGACTAGCGGTTATACTCTCACGAACAGGTAGGAAATGGGCTACTTTGGAAAGACGATCGACAACGACGAAAATAGCATTATTCCCTCTCTTGGTCCTGGGAAAACCGGTAATGAAATCCATACCAATTTTATCCCATTTCCATTCAGGAATAGCTAAGGGTTGAAGGGTGCCAGCAGGCCGTTGGTGCTCTGCTTTTACACGACGACAGACGTCGCAATTTGCAATATACTGAGCAATTTCTCTCTTCATCCTAGTCCACCAGAACCTCTGGCGTAGGTCCTGATACATCTTAGTACTACCGGGATGAATGGTGAGAGGAGATTCATGAGCCTCCTTAAGGATCAACTGCCGTAGATGCTGGTTCTTGGGAACCACTAAGCGGTTCTCAAAGTACACAACACCATGATCATTTGTGGAGAAACAACTAGCACCTCCGCTAGCAATGTTCTCTTTGATTTTAGATATTCCCTTATCCCGCTTTTGGGCAGCAATGATTTGATCCGTAAGAGTAGGTTTTGCTACCAAGGTGGAAAGAAATCCTTGAGGAACAATGTGAAGGTTAAGCTTACGAAATTCCTCATGGAGAAGCGGTTGACTCTGTTGTAACATCAGATTGTTACAATAAGATTTACGACTTAGCGCATCAGCCATGACGTTGGCTTTTCCTGGGGTGTAAGTTATTCCTAAGTCGAAATCTGTGATCAACTCGACCCAACGTCTTTGCCTGAGATTCAAATCTGGTTGGGTGAAGATGTACTTCAAACTTTGGTGATCAGTGAATATTTCGCAACGATTACCGAGGAGGTAATGTCGCCAGGTTTTAAGTGCATAGACTACAGCTGCAAGCTCTAGATCATGAGTAGGATAATTCTCCTCATGTGGGTGCAATTGCCGTGAAGCGTAGGCAATTACGTGTCGATCTTGCATGAGAATGCAACCTAGTCCTTGTCGCGAGGCGTCGCAGTAGATAACAAAGTCTTTGGAGAAGTCTGGCGGTACCAGTACGGGAGCAGAAGTCAGGCGTCTTTTCAGTTCCTGAAAGCTGTGCTCACATTGTGGAGTCCACTCGAACTTCTTATCTTTCTTGAGGAGTTCGGTTAGAGGTTTGGCAACCTTGGAGAAGTTCTCGACAAAGCGACGACAATAGCTCGCTAAGCCTAGAAAACTCCGAACTTGCTTGACCGATTCAGGTGGAGTCCAATTAAGGACGGCTTGAACTCGCTCAGGGTTAACAGCAATACCTTTACCAGATATTACATGACCCAGATAGGTCACTTCTGGCAACTAGAATTCACATTTAGAAAATTTGGCATAAAGGCGATGCTCTCGAAGTTTCTGCAACACTAGCCTTAGATGTTCGGCATGTTCTTCCTCGTTCTTGGAGTAGATGAGTATATCATCGAGGTAAACTACAACGAATTTATCCAAATACTCCATGAAGATTGAGTTCATTAACCGAGAAAAGGTGGCTGGAGCGTTGGTTAAACCGAAGGACATGACGGTGTACTCGTATTGGCCATAACGAGTAACAAAGGCCGTTTTAGGAATGTCCCCGTTTCTGATTTTGATTTGATGGTAGCCCAACCTCAAATCCATCTTGGAGAAGACTGAGGATCCAGCGAGCTGATCATACAGGTCGTTGATCCTGGGAAGCGGATATTTGTTCTTGATTGTGACCAAATTGACCGGTCGGTAATCTACAACCATCCGGTCCGTACCATCCTTCTTCTTGACGAATAGGACGGGGCAAGCCCACGGAGATGAACTAGGCCGGATGAAACCCTTTTTCAAGGACTCATCGAGTTGTTTCTTAAGCTCGGCTAGTTCTAGGGGTGCCATCTTATAGGGTCTTCTAGCAATCGGAACGGTTCCCGGAATGAGGTCTATTACGAACTCAACATCCCTGTCAGGTGGAACACCTGGCAATTCTTCTGGAAAGACATCCGGGAAGTCACGGACTACCGGAACGTCCTCAAGGTCTGGCAAAGGGCTGGCGTTAAGAGAATATAATTGTCGCTTAGCTATTCGGGTCAAGACATTGACTATCTTCCCCGAAGGATGGGTGAGTTGAACAGTCCTAGAGAAGCAATCAATTTTGGCTTGATGAGCTGACATCCAGTCCATACCCAGAATGATATTGATATCTGAAAATTTAAGGGCTATCAAAGAGGCAAGGAAAACAAGTCTGTCGACTTGGATTTCATTTCCATGGCTTACTCTAGAAGTTTGCCATTTGGATCCCGGAGTTTGAATTACCATAGAGGTTGGCGTATCACCGAATGCGACGTTATGCAAACGAGCATAATTTTCAGATATAAAAGAATGAGAGGCTCCTGTATCGAAAAGAACAGATGCCGGGTGGCAATTGACAAGAAGCGTACCGAGAACGACGTTGGGATCCTCTTGAGCTTCTTCGGCAGAGATACAGTTGACATGGCCACGAGAGGCGGTGACCGGCTTGGCGTGGAATATTTTCCCTGTCGGCTTGCCACGGCCAACAGCTTTAGCAGATTGATTGGGGTTGGTCTGGGGACACTCACGCATATAGTGGCCAGATTCCCCACACTTGAAACAAGTCACGGAACTAGTACGTGGAGGAGCATTGTTAGTTGGATCCCCATAGGGCTTGGCCGGTGCAGACTGTTGAACAGGGCGAGGCGCCTGGAAGGATGGCCTCGGTGTGAACCTGGGTGGCAGGGCGGTGTTGGGTACCCACACGCGGCGCTTCTGAGGACCAGCACCGGATGAGGAACCCATATCACGGCCATGCTTGCGTGTTGCGTCATAGTCAGTCTGACCAGTTTCAGCACTGATGGCTTTGTTGACAAGTTTCTGGAAGGATGTGCACTCATGCAGACGGAGGTCACGGCGAAGCTCAGGACTAAGGCCCTTACGGAACCTTGCTTGCTTCTTGGCGTCAGTAGAAACTTCCTCGGTTGCATATCGTGCGAGATTACCAAACTCCCTGCTGTAAACATCCACAGAAAGTCGGCCTTGGGTGAAACTGCAAAATTCTTCACGTTTGCGGTCCATGAGACCCTCCGGAATATGATGCTCACGGAAAGCCTCGCTGAACTCAGCCCAAGTAGTGACATGGCCCACTGGGTGCATAGCTCCATAATTTTCCCACCATAGACTGGCGGGGCCTTCAAGATGATATGCAGCAAAGGTGACCTTGTCAGCCTCCGCTACTAGCGCGGAACGCAGTTTGTGAGAGATACTGCGAAGCCAGTCATCAGCGTCGAGAGGCTCGACGGAGTGGTGGAACGTGGGTGGATGTAATTTGATAAAATCACTGAGTGACACCACGTTAGTCCTCTGATGGTGTGCCGTATTCTGTTCAATACGCTCCAGCAAACGGTTGGTCTCCCGCTTGTTTCTCTCAGCTTCCATCATAACCTCGGCTAGTGAAGGAGGATGAGGCAGATTTTCGTTCCTGCCTTCACTGCCTTCGGCCTGCTCTTGAGAAGCAGGGTTAGCGCGCGTGTTGACCATCCTAGGTAACAAGACAATGATTTAGTTAGAATGATAAAATTCCGACATAGGATACAGAATGTAAGGAATAACTCGAAATGCAAGATGATCATCCGTATGACATGGTAAAAACAGAAACTGCTTCTTTATTCCATCGTCATACACACCATACAGGGTTTAGTATAAGACCAAACAAAGTACTATTACGGTGAAAGAGGATTACATCTCATCGGAGGCATTCCAAGCTCCTATACATTATTTTTCTACACCTCCGGAAAGAGTACAAACTAGGTCATATCCCACGAGTCACGCGGGACGATAGACGACATAGCTAGTGCGAACTAGTGATACTACCGCTAACTTAGACCGATCTGTAGTAGTCCTCGTAAAAGTCACCTCCATAGCCTGGGAGCTCAACATGATCATCCGGAAACAGACGATCTCGCAGAGCTTGTGGACCATAGGGGCTAGGATGAGGCCTTGGACCAACAGACGGTGGCCTGCGGGGACCGCGAGGTGGGGTGATGCCTCCTACATCACGCCAAATCATCACGTCTGGCAGAGCAGACCTCACAGGATAGAGATCGCGCATATCTGAGAATCCAGCTTGCACCGCCGGTGCGAACCGAGTCAAAGTGGCCCAGTGGTCAGCACGGTATTGAAGAGCTCTAACCTCAAGGCCCGATTTTCACGGTCCTTATCCTCGAGCATCTCAGCAGTGGTGCGAGTCCGTGAATCCTCCTGAGTGGGGTCAGCATAAATAGCCTGGAGATACCCTTGTGCTCCCGGAAGTGATCCTGGCATATACCGGAAATCAGAGTCCCGAAATATACCAGATCTGACTCGCATAATGGTCATCATAGAGTAGGCGGCGTCCTGCACATCCATCTCAATAGTAACCCCGAGTCCATAGGAGCAGTGAAGAGGCTCGGTGGATCCAGGATAAGATGGAAATATCCTGACAGTGCAGAGATACTGGCTTTGATTAAAGTCTCGGAATTGCTCTTCGACCGTGTACTCAGGATACCAGCGGTATCCAGCCTCAGTCATTACCCTGACCAACTTGGCAGTATGGCCGGGTACATCTAGGCATCGAGTCAGGCGAACCACTTGATTGAGGTCGCGAGTGGCCATCTGAAAGCACAATCATAATGCAAAGGCATTAGAATTTCTAGCAAAATTTCGGTAGCATAACAGCTGTAAATGCTCAAGAAGGATTTTGAGACATTTGACAAAGGATTTCATACACACTTAACATCATCATATCAAAGTTCTGAGACCATCCTAGCAACATAATATGGTAAAAGAACTGAACTAGGCTTGTATCCTTCATACCTATAAGGTACTACTGATTAGTAACACGTGATCCTGATAGAGAGAATAGATCCTAATTCCTTAACCCCCGGTGGAAGAATGGACTGACTCAGATCAGAATGTCATAAGATAAAGGAGTAAAAAGAGCCTTACGTTCCAACCCACAAACAATTCCCCTACATATAACTAAAGAATTTCTAGACTCAACATCGACCAGTTTGGCTTGGAGAACCTACAGGCAGTCCGGCTCTGATGCCAACGCTGTCAGGACCCCGACTCGATGTCACATCGATCTAGCCGGTAACACCTCATATCACTTTGCGGCCTCACGCACGGTATCCCCACGGGTGTCGCCTTACCTTTGCCGGGGACCGTTTGTGCCTTTTGGCTCACGTATATGATAGTGTCGCTAGCATCCATATGATAAAGAGCCCGGGCTGACATGATTAGTCGTAAACCCAAAGTGGCACAGACTTACAGGGACAGGCATCCATGACCCAGCTTCGAACGTGTCGGTCATCAGCAAGTGGGTCCGGGCTGTAGCACTGGGCTAGCAGGACTCCGGTAAACCGGGCTGTAGCGGGCTAACAGGACTCCGGTACTCAAAGCGTGACATTTCCCCGAAGGGACAGACACAGGAACGAAGAAGGACACATGCCGGCCAACCTAAGTGTTCCAGAGCAGTAGCAAGCTACCATGGCTCAGCGGTAACACTAGGAGACATTTCCCGGTAAGAGAGGCTACTAAAGATAAACAACTAGATAGTCAGATCCCACACATACCAAGCATTTCAATCATACACACAATATGCTCGATATGTGCAAATACAACGAAGCATCACAACATGACTCTATGACACAAGTACTTTATTTAAGGCTCAGGGAGCCATACATAACATACACGAAGGTACGGGTCTCACGACCCAACATACAAGTCATACAGTCATACAAACCAGCAGCGGAAGTAACTTGTCTGAGTACAGACAACTAGTAAAATAAAAGAGGCTTGGGAAGCCTAGCTATACTACAAGGTCCTTCACAAGCTCAGGGTCACCACCTGGGTCTTTAGCCTACTCGTTGATGTCAACGTCTACATAGAACCCATCAGAAGGGGTTGCAGCGTCTTCTGTAAAAAATGTAGATTATAGCAACATGAGTACAAAGGTACTCAGCAAGACTTACATCAGATCCTACATACATGCTTAGTATCAAAAGGGTTGGTGGAGTTATTGCAGCAAGCCAGCTTTGACTCTTGGCTAGGCTATCCTACGATACTCCAACTTGAAATGGTTTTGCGCACACGAGTCCACTACTCACCAATTCAATACACTACCGAGGATCCGCCTCCGTCTTCCTACGGAAGAGCCATCCTCGACACTCACTCTTATCTTGAGGCTTTTAGTAGTTTCCATTTACTTGTCTATGAATTGTATAGGCAACCAAGTAGTCCTTTACCGCGGACGCGGCTATTCGAATAGATCATGTTAACCCTGCAGGGGTGTACTTCTTCATACATGTTTCCACCACTTAGCGTCTGCACACGACATGTGCTCGGCAGACTTCAAGCGAAAGCCGACGTGGGTGTAGACCACGACCTACCTAAACACTTAAGCCTCTAGTCCAGGTTTATCGCCTATTCAGGTTCCATCCGCAGGGAGTCCGGCCGAGGTTTCCCATACGGCCCCGAACGATGTGAACAGGGTTCCCGAGATACCTAACGGGTATTCGGTACACCGTGCCACGTACCTACCGCATCACAGCCCACCCCTACGGTCAGCGTTGTCCACGGCCTCCAGTAGACTACAAACACCAGAAACTACTTGCAACTCCTGGACAGAGAGCTAGGGTGAATAAGAAGTCGAGCGGGGTCATATTTCAGGGCCCAATGCATGGTAGTAGCTGTATCTTAAATCACACATACAGATCTCAGTGCTTAAGGTCGGCTTCAATGAAACAACCCACCATGTACTCCTACATGGCCTCTCATCGATACCTTTACCAACTCGTGTTCACCTCACCACTCTTATTACCGACATAATCATTTCACTCTAGCCCATCACCCAGATGAACCAGACCTGACACGACTCTAAGCATAGCAGGCATAGCAAGGTAGGAACAACACATACATATGGCTCAATCAACTCCTACACATGCTAGTGGGTTTCATCTAGTTACTGTGGCAATGACAGGTCATGCAGAGGAAATGGGTTCAACTACCGTAGCACACAACAGTTTGAAACGCGTTGTCTTAATGCAGTAAAAGAGAGCAGGAGCGAGAACATGGGATTGTATCGATATGATCAAATGGTTGGTTGCTTGCCTGATGGGTCGATGCACTGATACGGTTCTTCGTTAGGGTAATCACGGTACTCCTCGGAGGCAGAACCTGTCGCAAAGGACACCGATACACAACCATCACCAAACAATGTGCAACAATATGATGCATGCATGAAACATGGCAATATGAGTGTGTTGGGCTAATGCAACTAAAACCAGAAGGGTTTGAACAAATTTGAATCAAGGATTCAAATTTCAAATTCAAATATGGCCTTTTAAAGTGCTTTTCCTTGTTCTGCTTGAAACATCAATATAACTTGTTTGATCATGCATGAAAATAGTACAGATGGATAGATTGGATTTTTCTGATCATTTTTCATATATAATTTGTCCAATTTGGAGTTACAGAATAAAAGTTATGAATTTTTGAAGTTTAAATAATATTCTGGAATTTCCTGATTTAAATTAAATCCAGAATATAATTATTGCGCCAGCATGACGTCAGTGGTCAACTGCGGCTGTCTGGGGTCAAACCTGACGTGTGGGGCCCACACGTCAGTGACAGGGGGGTTTAACAGGGTTAAATTAATCCTAATTACTAATTAGTGGCGCTGGGGCCCACTGGTCAGTGTCAGGGGGCTAACTAACAGTGGTTAGCGCTAATCCTAATTAGCTACAGGGCTGGGCCCACCTGTCAGGGACTCAGGGGGGGTCCTGCCGTGGTCAAAGTGGGTCAAACCCACCGGCGACGTGACGCCGGCGAGGCCCGAGACGGCGGCGCGATGCGGGATCGCGCTACAGGGCACGGGCGAGGCCGTTCTTGGGCTCGTTGGAGAGCTCTTGCTCCCGCGCGTCGAACGGTGGTGGTGGCCGGGCCTGGGGTGGCCGGTACCGTCGACGGCGAGCTCGTGAGCGGCGGCCGGAGTTCGGGTGCGGTCGGAGTCGGCGTTGCAGGGGGTTTGGGGAGGCGTTGGTGCGTGCTGCGTGCTCCTAGTGAGGCGTGGAGCACGATAGGGTGCTCGGTTGGGCGCTACGGTGATCGTGGCCACGACGGCGACATTGCCGGCGGCGTGGAGCTCTCGGCCAAGGTGGGGCTAAGGCCTAGAGGTCGAAAGAGACCAGGGAAGAAGGGGGAAACGACTCAGGGGCTCACCGCGATTGCAGTGGGCGTCGAAGCGGGCTCGGAGACGCGCTGGAGACGGCGAATTCGACGGCGATGATGGTCGGAGCCCGAAGAGGGGAACGGTGACGTGGCGGCGATGCAGGGCTTCCGGAGGCCCGTGGAGCGGTGGGGAGGAAGAGGGGGTTGTGGCGGAGCTTCTGAGCTAGTCGGGGGAGCGAGGGGTGGCCGGAGACGGCTGCTAAGGCGAACGGCGGCGACGGTGGTGTTCGGCCGTG
>NC_041388.1:467325703-467343712 GCF_002162155.2 Triticum dicoccoides | reverse complement strand
GAAGAGGGGAACGGCGACGTGGCGGCGATGCAGGGCTTCCGGAGGCCCGTGGAGCGGTGGGGAGGAAGAGGGGGTTGTGGCGGAGCTTCTGAGCTAGTCGGGGGAGCGAGGGGTGGCCGGAGACGGCTGCTAAGGCGAACGGCGGCGACGGTGGTGTTCGGCCGTGTGAGAGAGAGAGCGAGGGAGAGGAGGGGAGAGCCGAGGGAGAGTGAGAGAGAGCAGGGGGGGAGGCGTGGCGTCGTCCAGGGCATCGAGGCGAGGAGGGGAGTGCAGGCAGGCAGGGAGAGAGGTGGCGTGGCGCGGTGGCGGGCGCGCGCGCCGGCCACACTCCCCTCCCTCTGTCGGGACGAAGACGACAGAGGAGGGAGGCGGCTGGGCCGCCTGCTGGCTGGGCTGCACAGGGAGGAGCCCAGGTAAGCTTCTCCCTTTTATTTTTTTTCTGTTTTCTAATTTCTGACATTTGTTTTGATTTAAATAATATATTAAATCATTTATTTAACTTATGCCAATTTTTGCAGGGGCTAGATATATTATTCCAGAGCTCCTTTATAATTGGCATAATATTTGGACATATATTAATATATATAGAAATATATTTCCAATGCAAATATTTATGCATTAATTCCAAATGCCCAAAATAAATGTCCATGAGCCACTAAAAATATTGGTTTGATTTTTATCTCTGTCCAATATTTTCAGAGATCAACATGAGCATTTTCTTGGACCCTTTTGGAGAAATTTTTATTTGGGTCATTTTCAAAATGATCCTGAGGGTTTCACAGATCTCCATTTCAATGTTTCTGATGAAAGAGTAAACATGATGCAACACTCTAATGCATGACTAGCTAGGGTGTGACACACGGCCCATACGAGATGTGCCAATTCGGCCCGTTAAAGATTTGACACCATTGCATCCCATAGTCAGTTCGAGACCGTTAACAACCCGCTATATATTTGGGCTCAATATCGGCCCAATGAGATTTCGGCCTGTTAATGGCCCATTCATTGGATGGGCCAATTTTCACGATGTACATCTTTCGGCCTTTTAGCGACCCATTTAAATATTGGGCTAATTTCTGGCCCGGTGTGTCTTTCACCCTGTTGACGGCCCATAAATCAGTTGGGACATTTGTAGTCGGACCTGAGTTTCGGCCTTTTAGCGACCCATTTAAGTGTTGGGTCAATTTCCGTCCCGGTGTGTCTTTCAGCCTGGTGACGACCCATATATCTGTTGGGCCATTTGTAGTCGGACCTAAGTTTTGGCCTTTTAGCGACCCATTTAAGTGTTGGGCCAATTCCCGGCCCTGTGTGCCTTTCAGCCTGTTAACGGGCCATAAATGAGTTGGGCCATTTGTAGTCGGACCTGAGTTTTGGCCTTTTAACGGTCCATGCCCTTCATGGTCCAATACCAGCCCGATTTCTCTTTCGGCCCGCTAAAGGCCCACAACATAGTTGGGCCATTTACAATACGACCTGACTTTCGGCCTCTTAGCGGCCCATGCTCTTCATGGTCCAGTACAAGCCCGTTGTCCTTTTGGCCTGCTAAAGGCCCATGGTATAGTTGGGCCATATGTAGCCTGAACTTAGTAACGGCCTATAACGGCCCGTGAAATCAATTGGGCCCACCTGTTGCCCGCTTCGATGTCAGCCTGTTAATGACCCGGGAGTTAAGAGGGCCGACCATTAACTTTTGGCTTGGTAACGGCCCATTAACTTAATGGGCCCACTAAAGTTCGTACATGTCTTTAGGCTAAATTAGATAATTTGAGCCCATTACGACGAGCAATTATGCACAAGACCAAAACCGATCAAGCAAAGGTACGGCATACAGGGAAAAACGTTGCACATCCACCATATATTATAGGAAATTACATCCACTGGGCAATCGAAGATTGATACCAGTGCAAATAAATGAACAAAACCTAACGATCTACAACGTCACAATCTGCAACCTCAGCACGGATGACGCCCATAAGCATGTGGGCAAGTTCTTGCTGCTTTGCTACACTATCTCTGAAAACATTGATCAGTTGTTGTGTCGCACGACTCTGCACCTCTGATTCCTCCACCATTTCCATCATTACTTCAGCCATTAATTGGTTCACAAACATACATTTTTTCCGTTGCATTCGAGACAAAGGATACTGAACAGATTCAGATGGCGATTTTGGCAGGCTTGTATTATTAATAGTGGAGAGTGTCTCGACCACTGCATCATAACATAAATTAGGAGGGGAACCAAACAGATTAATCATGAGTTATTGGCATATTACCTGGCCTAGATTTATTGGAAAGAAACAATGGGGTTGCCTTGCTGTTTTGAGAGTTTGTCTTCTTATCTTCAGCAGCCTGCACCAAATTAAGACACTAGCATTGCTATCATTGGCCAATTCAGATAATAGGAAAGCAACATTGGCACAACAAACGTTTGGGCAACTATCCAACACCAAATTAACACAATATGGCACAACTATCATCAGCCAGGTAAGGTAATATGAAAGCAACATTGACACAGTGAATGAATGCGCAACCAGAGCAGCACTACAATTTAGTAATGTGCATGATATGAGATAGTACACTCATGCAGCTCAATATGCAAAACTACCAGGCAGTTTTCTTTACAAAAATCAACATTGGCGCCTTTAACATTTTTCTACAACTAATTTTAGATCAGACAAAGGTTGGATTCACGCTGGTTAACAAAATACATGCTGATGTAAAAATATAGTGATATACAACAGGTACTTACATCAACATTGGAGCACAGAGAATTCCCGCAAGATATTTTCCTCGAATACAATCCCAATGAAGGAAATCTTCTGTCATTTAACCTTATTTTCTAAAAGAGAGATGGGTATGAAACATGTAGAAAATATGATCAGAATGCTATAAAATTTCATGATGCGAGGATACACACACACTTCTTAGAATGGAGTTGACATTCTTTTGTTTGACTGGAGCCGACTAGTTCTTTGGACACTGGAATGTGCTTATTATCTGTGGGAGTTGGGTTTCTCTATGCTGGAGCAGTATCTATGAAAAATGGAGTTGGTTTATTATCTCCTAGCGTTTGGATCTTTTGCAAAGACCTGGTGTGTAACCCTCCAGATTCTAACATAGCCGTCTTCCCCTTGCATGCCTTATATAGGAGAATGGTGCTTCAATTATAAAACATGCTACACCAGAGATGGAATAGGTACTGAAGAATAGAAAGGCATGCCATATTGACATTTATTCCCTCCATCCGGAAATAAATGGATGGGTCCAGGCGTATTTCCGTTATAGATACATCTAGTTTTATCCTTTTCTGTGACATGTAATCCGGACAGAGGGAGTATGATGCAAGAGCCAGGGATACGAAAGGACAACAGTAAAAAAACACTGAAAACCAACTGCAGAACCAAAGTAATCAAACCCACTGATATGAGATAGTACACTCATGCAGCTCAGGATGCAAAACTACCAGGCAGTTTTCCCTAAAAAATCAACATTGTGGCCTTTAATCATACATTTTGCTACAACTAAATTTAGATCAGATAAAGGTTGGATTCACAGCGATTAACAAAATACATGCTGATTTAAAAATATAGTGATATACAACTGAAAGTGCTAGTGATCGACTAGAGGGGGGTGAATAGGCGATTTTTATGAAAGTCTTCAAAACATGGAAGTTTCGAAGACAAAGGATAGAAATAAACCTATTATCATGCAGCGGAAGGTAGACTACACTAAGCACGCCATAGTCAAGTATTCAATGAAGTGAAAGCACAACGACTAATAGCAGCTAGGCAGTATAGATCAGGTAGGAAGATAGTGTGAAGCCAATCAGAACAAGCGGTCACTTAGTGAAGACAAAAGATAATGCAATCATACAATGACCTCACCAGGGCCAACAGTAAGTAAAGGAATGGGAAGGATGAAACCAGTGACTCGTTGAAGACAATGATTTGTTGGACCAGTTCCAGTTGCTGTGACAACTGTACGTCTGGTTAGGGAGGCTGAGATTCAACTCAGAAGGCCGCGTCTTCACCTTATTCCCCTTGAGCTAAGGACACCCAGTCCTCGCCCAATCACTCTGGTAAGTCTTCAAGGTATACTTCCAAACCTTCATAGACTTCATTCACCGGCGATCCACAATGACTCTTGGATGCTCAGAACACGACGCCTAACCGGCTGGAGGATTCACAGTCCTCAAGTGTAATAAGTCTTCAGATCACACAGACAGGAAGACTTAAGTGATGCCTAACACTCTTTGGCTCTGGGTGTTTAGGGCTTTATCCTCGCAAGGAATTCTCTCTCAAAGGCTTTGAGGTGGGTTGCTCTCAAATGACAAAAGCCGTGCACTAACTCTGAGCAGCCAACCGTTTATGGTTGTAGGGGTGGGCTATTTATAGCCACTAGGCAACCCGACCTGATTTGTCCGAAATGACCCTGGGTCACTAAGGCACTAACACGTGTTCCAACGGTCAGATTTCAAACACACACGGCAACTTTACTTGGGCTACAAGCAAAGCTGACTTATCCAACTCTGAATAAGATTTGCTCTCATAGTCTTCACTCGAAGACATAGGATTTTGGTTAAGCATCACTTCAGTCATTCTGACTGGTTCTCTTGGACCCCACTTAACAGTACAGTGGTTCCTATGACTCAACAAAGAAGAAAAAGAATGACGAAACTGCTAAGTCTTCGCGCTCCATAGTCTTCATGCGATGTCTTCTCTTGT
The DNA here is from genome assembly GCF_002162155.2 of Triticum dicoccoides. Taxonomy (NCBI): domain Eukaryota; kingdom Viridiplantae; phylum Streptophyta; class Magnoliopsida; order Poales; family Poaceae; genus Triticum; species Triticum dicoccoides. Next base: position 467,338,988 of record NC_041388.1, on the reverse strand, counting down.
CATAGTCTTCAATGTGAATGTCTTCACATACCACCTTTGACTTCAATGTCTTCATACATTTTTAGGGGTCATCTCTGGTAGGAAAACCGAATCAATGAGGGACTTCTACCTGTGTTATCCTGCAATTCTCACAAACACATTAGTCCCTCAACCAGGTTTGTCGTCAATACTCCAAAACCAACTAGGGGTGGCACTAGATGCACTTACAATCTCCCCCTTTTTGGTGATTGATGACAAACTGGTTGAAGTTTTCAACAGGAAATAAAATATATGAAATTGTAAAGGATAGGGTATTGTCTTCATAAGTTATAAAGGCTCCCCCTGAAGATGTGCATATAAGTACTTTGCTCTTGGAATGCAAATGCACATGGCAGGTTGTACTTGTGGAGATCCTCTTCAACCTATGATGACAATTCATCATGCATGATATGATGTAATGAAGATAATGACATGCATAATGGAAAATGGACGTCTGCAAAATGATCTAAGTGCGGAATTTATCATCGCACATGCGGAATTTATCATCGCATCACAGAATAGCAAATAAGTAGCAGACGACCATCGAGTTTAAGTGTTACAACTCAAAGAACCAAATGTATCAAAAACAAGAGTTGTAAGCACTTGGCAAAAGTAGAAAAAAGTAAAGAAACCACCCATATGGACCCGCTTGAAGACTATCAACTCATATGCTTCTCCCCCTTTTGTCAGTGAGGATCAAAAAGGTTTGAAGACATAGAGCGCCTACTCGTTCCTTGCCGGAACTCCTTCAATAGGCTGGGTGAAGCTTTGGTGATCATTGTTGTGAAGATAAATGGGATCCTTAGCAGGCTCTAGGTAAATAGCTTCAACTAACAGATCAACTTCTGGCAAGAATATAAGATGATTGCGCGCAGACGGTTGATAGTTGAAGGCAGAGTGACGCTTGATAAGACGCATGACCCATGGAGCATAGAATTTCAACCCAAAAATGTCGGAGCCAGATGCAGCTAACTGCCTGATGAAGAAGTCTTGAGCATTGAAGCTGATGCCATTGAAGATATAGAAAACCAAAGTCTTCATTGCTCCTTCAAGCTTCACTGCAGATGAATGTCCTTTGACAGACCATAGAGTCTTCCTGATGATATGGTAAATGGTGCGAGGCAGGTACTCTAGGTCTTCAACAAAGAACTCAGATGGGTATTCAGCGTCGTGAGGCAGAGGCTTCATCATGCTCAGCATTTGACTCATGTTGGGTTCTGGCTTCTGAAAGATGCTTTCTAAGGCATTTTGGTGTTGTTGACAACCTGGTTCATAGTATTCACCAGGAGTGGGCAGGCCTATGAGCTCAATGATATCAAGAGCTTTAGCTTCATGATGGACATTGCCTGTCATCCACTCAAGGACCCAAGTCTTTGGATCCCTGTTATAGCCTCGAATGTGAAGAGTTGCATAGAACTGTAGCAGAAGATCTTCATTCCAGTGTTCCTTATCTGTGACAAACTACAACAGTCCAGCATCTCTGAAGCAATCCAACGCTTCTTCAAGGCGGGGCAGGCCATCTATAGCATCAGAGTCGAGGCGCATATGTGGAATTATGCGCCCTTGATTGTATAGGACGCAGGAATAGTAGCTGCGCTGTTGATAGCTCCAGAATTGATCTGATGAAATGCGAGGTCTGGTATAAGGGTCCTTGGCGCTGTTGAAGAAGGTGTTATGTGCCACGAAGCCATTCGCATTGAAGACCCCAGGTGAAGTGGCAGTGCCTGGGAATCGTGGAAGTCTTGGCTTGGGCTTTTGTACTTGAGGTCTGTGCTCGACATGATACTCAAATTGTGGACCCACAGCAGGTGGAGGAACCAGAGCGGGCCAGCGGACCATAACAGGCTGACCACGATCAAATGCCAGTTCAATTGTATGAGGTCTTGGAGGGGGAACAGGAGCATTGGCATTGTCTTCATGGGCTTCAGGGGCCACATTGGTTTCAGGTGCTTGTACCTTAGGTGCTTCAGCATCGACTTCGGGTGCCGCAGTGGCTTCAGGTGCTTGGACTTCTGGCACCGCAGTAGCTTCAGGCGCCGCATTAGCTTCAGCCATGACGACGTCATTGGCTTCAGCGGTGATGTTGGTGGCCGCCTCAGGGTTGTTAACCTCCACTTCAGGAGCTGGAGGGTCAGACACGTTATCCTCGAGAACAACATCTTTGTGGGATGGGGGTGTAGCAACTCTTTCGACTCTTGGTGCTTCTTCTTCATTGGCTGATGCAGCCGGAATGTCTTCAGCCATTTTGGCTTCAGACTCAGACACATGTAGAGTGGGAGTGACTTGGGGCCTTGGTCCTTTGCGAAGCCTGCGTAACGCTGGTGACGCTTGTGGAGATGGAGTGTGCTGGGCCTCAAAGTCATCGTCATCTTGCACTGGTGGGGTAGCTTGCGGATGGGGAGAGCTTGGAGTGTCTTGTCGTTGTGGGTGATCAGCCCACGATGCATCCTGAGCAGTTGGCGTCAGAGGACGACCAATGATGATGAGTTCGCTGTGCGTGAGCACAGGCGATGATACCAATTGGTGCTCGATCTGAGGAAGGACTTCATCATCTTCAACATTGTCGTGAGGACCAATGTCTTCAGCTGCGGTGGGGTCAACAGCTAGATTGTCTTCAGCTTCAGGAGCCTCTTTGGAAGCAGGCTCATGAACTATCAACTGGCGCTCTCGATGTTCAGATGCAGGAAGAGCCACTGAGATTGGCTCGACATTAAGGGGCTCTGCGGGAGCAGCCCGATCTCTCTTCTTGGTTTTGCGTTTCTTGGTTGGAGGAGCATCATCAATGGTGCCCTTGGTTTTGCGCTTTCTGGCCTCAGCTTCAGCAGCCCTTGTTTTCTTCAGTTCTGAAGCCACTGTGGGTACCTTAGGCTTCGAGCCTATCATACTGGCTGGGAAGATAATTGGATGTACTTCCTGCCTTGGTGCTTCGGGTTCTGCCACAGCTGGCTTCTTCTTCTTCTTGGCTGCCATTCTGGGGTCGATTCCTGGTCGCCCCAAGGCCTTGCACTCTTCAGCCTCATTGTATCCTTGGACACATTTAGCAGCAAGATCCTTCATGCGCTCACGAGAACCTTTGGCTTCTTCGCGTTTGGTTCGGAATGCTTCCTTAAGCTCATGCATCATGGTCCTAAAGTTCTGAATGTCTTCAACATTGAGCTTGGCCATGTGCTTCTTGAACTGAGCCTTCTCATAATCTATCTTATGCTTCAGTTCAACAATCTTCTGAGCTAGAGCTAGCTCAGCAGCAATGGCTCCATGGAAGGCGACACTGAGGCCAAGGGGAAGCTGAAGATCATCAAAGCTGACATTTGGGCTGTCAAACCACTCATCAATGAATGTGTTGATGATTTCAACATCAAAGAGAGGAAGGTCATTGAAGATTTCTGCCTCTTGCTTGCTCTTGATCAACTGCTCAAGAGCGTCATCGCCAAGATCATCATCGCTGGATAGATCAATGGCGTCATTGCGCAGAACAGCAGCCGCGGTCAGTGCTTGGCTGGTGGGTTGCAAGAGCATCTTCACTTTGGAGGGCTTGGAGATGCGTGACAAATCTTCAGACTGCACACTGTGTTCAGGAGGTGCAGTGGCCAGAGGCTTCGCCCGTGAGACCTTTGGTGTTGGGGAAGGCTTCGAAGTTTGAGGTTTCTTCAGCTTCTTTGGCTTCGGTGGTGCAGGCGCTTCGTTAGAATCAGCATCGTCCGCAGGTTCATCCACGGCTGTCCCTTGAACCATAATATGAGTGATGAGACCTTCTAGGTTGTAGAAGGGCCCAACAAGATTGGGTTCAGCTTCGCGTGTGCCATCGGCACGAGGAGCAGAGGGGCCTGGATTGAAGTCTAATCCCCGCGACTTCTTGTTTTCTTTGGCCGAATTCTTGGCAAACTGGATGTTGCGCTTGAATAGATTATCGTCACAACACCATAGTAATGAAGATGGGTCTGCATCTGCAAGCTGTGGTCCACAGACCATGCAAGGATAGAAGCCTTGTTCAATGGCTTCAGCTCTGGACCTGGGTTGAAGGTTTTTGTACAAGATGTCTCCCCAGGGTAGCTTGATGGTATTCTTCTCAGCATATTCCTGGGTCACGAATGTGTACTTGAACCATTTCTCGGCCCAGTATCTTCAAATCCATTGGATTCGTGTCTTGCGCTGACCATAGCTTTCTTCGGGGTCAGTTTTGTACAGTTCATAAAGATCTTCGGGCAGGTCCGTTGATGTACCCCCACGGTGCTGTTTGCCGCCCTTTCTTGCAGATTTCTCTTTTGCCATGAAGTTCAGACTGAAAGGCTTCAACACTGTCAAAGGCTTCCGTCTACTGGTCAGACAGGAACTAGCTTCAGGAGAATTTATATGATGTTGTAAGAATTCTGCAAATGAATGCAGACTATGAGAACCAAGGGATTCTCCCACGGACATGTACCTGTGACAGCATTAAGGTGCGAGGGAAGGGGAAGAGGTCATATGCATTCTCAGAAGATTTTGAAGATAAATCAGTTTAGAAGACATTGACCTCATAGTGCGAAGACATTCACTCATAGATAGAGAGTTGGTTCCAGATTTGTACGAATCCACGAATAAGTACAAGTGAGGAATCTAACTACTTTGTGAAGCATAAGTGAACATACTAAGCATATTATGAGATGCAGTATGAAATAGATTCAACTTGTGTGAATAGAAACTGCTTGTGGTAGAAAATGATGAATCTATAGGATCAAAGGGGCCGTAAAAAGGAGGTTTTATTTACCACATGAAGAACTGCTAGACAGAGTGGGATAGGAGGCCGAGCAGTTCGATCTTCCGTGCCCTAACTTGGCGACGGAGGACACCTACGGCGACGGCGGAGAAGACGATGTCCGCGGCCGGCGTGAAGACAGCGTCGGTGAGGTCGCGGCAGCTAAGCGCTTCGTCACCGGCGTCGTCGAGGGCTAGCGGTGACGCCAGGGTTTGTGTGAGAGTGGAAGAAAGGATAATGACTATGGTGAGGCGTGTATTTATAGGGACAGGGACGGCACAGTGTTATTACACAGGTGCCCCTAGCGATTCACATCTGAAGGACACGTGGCTTTCATGCAACACATTGGAGGTTGTTCCACGTTACCACACACGCCTGGATTGTCGGGTGGTCTTTCCCACTTCTCCGGTTTCAGGTTGAAGGATTTAGCATTGAAAAATAGATTAATGTCTGTCTCTGTGTCTTCTACTGACAAGGACGCAGAGAAGACAGTTTGACAGTGTCAATTGAATGCATATGATTTGGATAGATAGACTTAATATAGAAGCATAGAGGGGTTGGGGTCCGATCACATTCACTTAGATCAAAAGATTCAACGTGAGGACATCGCTATAAGTGAATGATGTAGATGACAGAAACCACATTGAAGATAAACATGAGGCCATGTTAACATTGAAGACAAACAAAATGCGAAGACTTTGCAAATGTAACGCCATGAGAAAAACACTTCAAAGGGAAGAATTTTGGTGGTGGCGTTACCCACCGTATAGGAAGTATTAGACCCAGACACGGCGCACAATTATCGTGGCGCTCCAAAGTCAAATTCCACGTTAATATATTCACACTCAGAATGTAAGTCTTCATTGATTGAAGATATACTTTACTTCGTGTGTTGCACATCTAAGTCATCAACATTCTTAAGTGTTAGGATGTGTGCCTGATCACAGGACATTTGAGGACTCCAAGATATTTAGCTCACACCGTAACTTGCAAAACCTCTTCTCATCCAAGGGCTTGGTGAAGATATCTGCCAATTGCTCTTCAGTGTTGACGTGTATGATATCAATATCTTCCTTCATAACATGATCTCTGAGAAAGTGATGACGAATTTCAATGTGCTTTGTCTTCGAGTGCTGAACTGGGTTGTTGGCAATCTTGATGGCGCTTTCGTTGTCGCAGTAGAGTGGCACTTGCTTCAGATGGATGCCATAATCTTTGAGTGTTTGCTTCATCCATAGAAGCTGAGTGCAGCAAGATCCAGCAGCAATGTATTCAGATTCAGCAGTGGAGAGAGATACACAGTTCTGCTTCTTTGAAGACCAACATACAAGTGATCATCCCAGAAAATGACATGTGCCTGATGTAGACTTGTGATCCACCTTGTCACCAGCATAATCAGCATCCGAGAATCCAACTAGATCAAACTCTAAGCCCTTTGGATACCATAATCCTAGTGTTGGGGTGTGAGCCAAATATCTAAGAATTCACTTCACAGCTAAGTGATGCGATTCCTTTGGTGCCGCTTGGAACCGGGCACACATGCAAACACTAAGCATGATATCTGTCCTAGATGCACATAAATAAAGGAAGGAACCAATCATGGAGCGGTATACCTTTTGGTCGAACTCTTTACCATTGTCGTCGGGACCCAGATGGTGTTTGGCTGGCATTGGCGTCATGTAGCCTTTGCAGTCTTGCATTCCAAATTTCTTCAGGCAATCTTTGAGGTATTTCTCTTGAGATATGAAGATGTCGTTGCGTTGCTGACGTATTTGAAGACCAAGGAAGGACTTCAGCTCACCCATCATGGACATCTGATATTGCTCTTGCATCATATATCCAAACTCTTCACTGTATTTCTGGTTAGTGCAGCCGAAGATAATGTCATCCACATATATTTGGCACATCTGATTTTGCTCTTGTTGATCATTGTCATCGTTAGAAGGATTGTCTTCAGGCTGAGCATTGTCTTCAGGTTGATCAGGTGCAGATATGATAAGTTCCTCTTCAGGCTGAGCTTCAGATGGTATGATTTCTCCAGTTCCCATAAGTTTGATTGATTCACCGGATGGAACTTCATCTAGCACATTTGGCAGGTGCTCTCTTTGCGAGCCGTTAGTCTCATTGAACCGCACATCCACATTTTCAACCACTTTATAGTGAAAGAGGTTGAAGACTCTGTATGAGTGTGAATCCTTTCCATATCCAAGCATAAAACCTTCATGTGCTTTCGGTGCAAATTTTGAGTTGTGATGTGGATCCTTGATCCAGCACCTGGCATCAAATACTCTGAAGTAACCGACATTTGGCTTCTTGACAGTAAGGAGCTCATAGGATGTCTTGTTCAGAAGCTTGTGAAGATAAACACGGTTGATGATATGGCATGCAGTATCAATGGCTTCAGGCCAGAACTTTCTTGGAGTCTTGTATTCATCGAGCATCGTCCGGGCCATCTCAATAAGCATTCTATTCTTGCGTTCCACGACGCCATTCTGCTGCGGCGTGTACGGAGCTGAGAATTCATGAGTGATTCCCAAAGTATCAAGATAAGTGTCTAGGCCAGTGTTCTTGAATTCAGTGCCATTGTCACTTCTGATGTGCTTGATCTTGACGCCATAGTTGTTCATGGCTCGATTGGCGAAGCGTCTGAAGACATCCTGCACTTCAATCTTGTAGAGGATTATATGCACCCAAGTATATCTTGAATAATCATCAACAATGACAAAGCCATAGAGACAAGCAGTAGTAGTAAGAGTTGAGTAATGAGTGGGACCAAAAAAGTCCATGTGGAGCAGTTCGAAGGGTTGAGTCGTTGTCATGATTGTCTTCGAGGGATGCTTGGCCCTTGTCATCTTTCCTGCTTCACAGGCACCGCATAAGTGACCCTTCTTGAACTTGACGCCCTCGATGCCTATGACATGCTTCTTCCTTGCAAGAGTGTGCAAGTTCCTCATGCCAGCATGCCCTAGCCTCCGATGCCAAAGCCAGCATTCAGAAGCTTTTGCTAGAAGACATACGGCAAGCTGTGGTCCTGCTAAGAAATCTACCACGTACAAATCATCCTTCCGATACCCTTCAAAGACTAGAGACTTGTCAGATTCCATTAGAACAAGGCAACGATATTTTCCAAATATCACAATCATGTTTAAATCGCAAAGCATTGAGACAGACATTAAGTTGAAACCAAGGGATTCAACCAGCATCACTTTATCCATGTGTTGATCCCTTGAGATTGCAACTCTACCTAGACCCAATACCTTGCTTTTACCACTATCAGCAAATGTGATGTGACTTTTGACAGGTGGACGTAAAGTTGAGTCCATGAGAAGACTTCGCTTGCCAGTCATGTGATTAGTACACCCACTATCAATAATCCATTCTGAAGCAGCTGGTGTCGTACCCTATAGTGCAGTTAGGGGGATAGGCTTCACGAAGAGAATTGTGAAGCGTAAACATTTGACGAGCAAGTGGATTATGAAAGCTTAGATCGAGGTTATGACTGATAGGGCAAGTAGCAAGTGACTCAGGAACAAAATACATGATAAGACCATTTGGGCATTTGATCCTGCACCCTACAAGATGTTTAAGGTCCCCAGCAATAGCTTTAGACGAATTTGATTTTCGGCTGGAGACCTTTCCCTGCAAAAGAGAGTTAAGCTTTCTTAGCCACCCACATCTTCAAGGGTGGCTTCGAAGCAATGAGTCTAAGTGCAGCATCTGAGAACTTTGGCTTTGGAGCCCTAGCAAAAAGTCTTGCAGGTGGACAATAGTACTCATAAGAATAAGCAGAGTAGTTCTTGGTCTTATGAACATGGCGGTTTGATGAAACACGCTCATATTCATAGGCCTGAGTATGGCTTCCCTGCAAAACATTTGCATTAGTGCGACTTAGGTGAGTCCTTTGTCTGTATGAAGCCTTTGGACCATATGAAGCCTGTGGTCTAGGGTTTGTCTTCTTCACTTGTGGTGTCATGATGACATTCACAAGAAGATTCTCCAACAACCCTTTCGGCACCCAGACTTTCTTCATAGGTGGCCCATTCCTGCAGTTAGTACCAATATACCTGGCAAACACTTCACCATTCTGATTCTTAAACAGTTTATAGTTTGCATCAAAGGATTCATCAATAACAGTGGGCTTAGCACAATTGAAGCCTGACAGGGTGGATGGATCCACTGAGGGTTCCTTTGCAGCAACCCATGTGGTTTTGGAGTACTGCTCAGGTTTCCAGTAAGAGCCATCAGCATTCATTTTCCTTTCGAACCCAAGACCCTCTTTCCTAGGGTTTCGGTTCAAGATCTGCCTTTTGAGAACATCACATAGTGTCTGATGCCCTTTGAGACTTTTGTACATCCCTGTTTCAAGCAATGTCTTCAACCTAGCATTTTCATCAGCAATAGCAGTGGTATCCTCAGCAGAGGGGTTAGTTACCACATCAACAGTTGAAGATATTGCAATAGTAGCAGCAGTAGAACATCCAGCAACAGAAGTAGCGTTGTCACGCTCAATGCATTTAAGACATGGTGGTTCAAATCCTTCCTGAGCGGAACTGATCTGTTTGGCGTGAAGTGACTCATTTTCCTTTTGAAGATCTTCATGAGCCGCTCTCAATTTCTCAAGATATTGCTTCCTTTGAAGATAATCATAGGAAAGCTTTTCATGAGTTGTTGAGAGCGTTTCATGATGACTTTCAAGTTCCTCATACTTAACATGAAGATTTTTTATGTCTTCAATTAAGGACTGAGATCGAGTCATTTCAGCGTCTAACAGGTCATCGCTTTTGTCTAATAGTTTTTGAATATGTTCCATAGCTTTTTATTGTTCAGTTGCAATTTTAGCAAGTGTTTTGTAGCTGGGTTTGGAACCACAATCAGAGTCATCTTCACTGGATTTTTGATAGTGAGTAGTGCGTGTGTTTACCTTGGCACCGCATGCCATGAAGCAGTAGGTGGGAGAAGAGTAGTCCTTGTCATTTGCATCGGTGTCGGTGATGAAGTCATTGTCTTCAGTGTTGAAGATGGACTTGGAAACATATGCTGTAGCCAGACTTGCAATGCCAGAATTGGACTCCTCCACAGACTCCACCTCCGCCTCCTCAGAAGCGGACTCCTCCTCTGAATCCATTTCCTTGCCAACAAACGCACGAGCCTTGCCAGATGAGCTCTTCTTGTGTGATGAAGACTTTGAGGAAGACTTGGAAGAAGACTTTGAGTATTTCTCCTTCTTCTTGTCGTCAGAATCATACTCCTTGCTCTTCTTCTTGTTGTTGTTCTCATTGTCCCACTGAGTACACTCAGAGATGTAGTGGCGAGGTTTCTTGCACTTGTGGCATGTTCTCTTCTTGTAGTCATGATCAGAAGCTTCATCATTCCTTGAGCTTGATTGTGAAGACTTTCTGAAGCCTTTCTTCTTGGTGCATTTTTGGAACTTCTTCACAAGCATAGCAAGCTCCTTTCCAATGTCTTCAGGATCATCAGAACTGCTGTCAGATTCTTCTTCAGATGAGGAGACAACTTTTGCCTTCAAGGCACGAGTTAGCCCATAGTTGGGGCCGTAGATGTCTCTTTTCTCAGAAAGCTGAAACTCATGTGTGTTGAGCCTCTCAAGTATGTCAGACGGATGTAGTGTCTTGAAGTCAGGACGTTCTTGAATCATCAGGGCTAGGGTGTCAAACGAGCTGTCAAGTGATCTCAGGAGTGTCTTGACGACTTCATGCTTGGTGATCTCTGTAGCGCTGAGGGCTTGAAGCTCATTTGTGATGTCAGTGAGTCGATCAAACGTGAGCTGGACATTCTCATTGTCATTTCTCTTGAAGCGGTTGAAGAGGTTGCGAAGGACACTGATTCTATGATCTCTCTGGGTTGAGACGCCTTCGTTGACCTTGGAGAGCCAGTCCCAGACTAGCTTAGATGTTTCGAAAGCACTCACACGGCCATACTGTCCTTTGGTCAGATGACCACAGATGATGTTCTTGGCAGTGGAGTCCAGTTGAACGAACTTCTTGACATCAACAGCGGTGACACCTTGACCAGCCTTGGGAATGCCATTCTTGACGACATACCATAGGTCGACATCAATGGATTAAAGATACATGCGCATCTTATTCTTCCAGTAGGGATATTCAGTTCCATCGAAGACTGGGCACACAGCGGAGACTTTGATTATCCCTGCAGTCGACATAGCTAAAACTCCGGGTGGTTAAACCGAATCACATAGAACAAGGGAGTACCTTGCTCTGATACCAATTGAAAGTGCTAGTGATCGACTAGAGGGGGGGGGGTGAATAGGCGATTTTTATGAAAGTCTTCAAAACATGGAAGTTTCAAAGACAAACGATAGAAATAAACCTATTATCATGCAGCGGAAGGTAGACTACACTAAGCACGCCATAGTCAAGTATTCAATGAAGTGAAAGCACAACGACTAATAGCAGCTAGGCAGTATAGATCAGGTAGGAAGATAGTGTGAAGCCAATCAGAACAAGCGGTCACTCGGTGAAGACAAAAGATAATGCAATCATACAATGACTTCACCAGGGCCAACAGTAAGTAAAGGAATGGGAAGGATGAAACCAGTGACTCGTTGAAGACAATGATTTGTTGGACCAGTTCCAGTTGTTGTGACAACTGTACGTCTGGTTAGGGAGGCTGAGATTCAACTCAGAAGACCGCCTCTTCAGCTTATTCCCCTTGAGCTAAGGACACCCAGTCCTCGCCCAATCACTCTGGTAAGTCTTCAAGGTAGACTTCCAAACCTTCACAGACTTCGTTCACCGACGATCCACAATGACTCTTGGATGCTCAGAACGCGATGCCTAACCGGTTGGAGGATTCACAGTCCTCAAGTGTAATAAGTCTTCAGATCACACAGACAGGAAGACTTATGTGATGCCTAACACTCTTTGGCTCTGGGTGTTTAGAACTTTATCCTCGCAAGGAATTCTCTCTCAAAGGCTTCGAGGTGGGTTGCTCTCAAACGACAAAAGCCGTGCACTAACTCTGAGGAGCCAACCGTTTATGGTTATAGGGGGTGGGCTATTTATAGCCACTAGGCAACCCGACCTGATTTGTCCGAAATGACCCTGGGTCACTAAGGAACTGATACATGTTCCAACGGTCAGATTTCAAACACACACGACAACTTTACTTGGGCTACAAGCAAAGCTAACTTATCCAACTCTGAATAAGATTTGCTCTCATAGTCTTCACTCGAAGACATAGGATTTTGGTTAAGCATCACTTCAGTCATTCTGACCGGTTCTCTTGGACCCCACTTAACAGTACGGTGGTTCCTATGACTCTACAAAGAAGAAAAAAACAGGCAATCCTGGAATACCCAAGTGCCTAGACAGGCAATCGCTGGAATACCCAGGTGCCTCAATCCACCTAGATGTTTGTTTAAGTTGCCACCTTAAATAAACCATTAAATTATCAATCTCACATCTGTCATGGATTTCACTCACCCAATCCACGTCAACTAGCATAGCATGGCAATATAAGCATAAGGTAATAGTAACTCCCAAGGTTTGAACGCAGGGCAATAGGTTCCTACCTCATCAACTACTTCCCAATACCCACATGTTATCAATCCTACTCATGCAATGGCTGAGGGTGAAACTAATGCATAAAAACTGGGTATGAAAGGGATATGATCAAAGTGTGAACTTGCCTGCAATGTTGATGAAGATGATTCACACTCAAAACTCTTGATAGATCTACTCGTCACACTCCGGTCAATCTATCGTAGGCAAGCAATAGTAACCACACATAAGCAATCACTCAGAGGATCAGAAAGATCGAAGAAGACGATTCGAAAAAACATCAAAACCAAGCAAATAACTCTTGCAACATAAAACAATTTCTAACAGTACCAAAATTATGTGAATTTGACCTTATCATAAAGTTTAGGTCAAGAGCTTCGTTTGGCAAAAAGAATCAACTAAATCGGAGTTATAAAATTCAAGTTATGATTAAACGAATTTTGAATACAAATCTGTTTGAATTCAAATTTTAGAACTTTCAAAAACATGTTCAAGTTGTTTTATTGGATAGAGGGGATCATAATGAAGAAGTGGGCGTTGGTTCGTTGGATTTGGACAAACGAGTAAAAAGATGTGGTCGTTTGAAACCCAGGGGCTAAATTGTAAAAGAACTACTACAAATAGGTCCCTGGATAGAAAATAAAAAGAAAGAAAAAAGTATCGAGCGAACGCTCGCTGCAGAGACCTAACGAACAAAAGCGTTCACTAACAGATCTAACCTAGCAAACATCCACTAAATAACTAGCTTAATAAAAACAAAACCGGGTTTAACAAAAAAAATGAAACTGAAAAAAATTAAACCGGATCGGACCGGGCGGTTTTTACCGGTCCACGGCGGGTCAACGACAACGGCAACGGCGGCAGTTTAGATCGGTGGAGCGGCGGCTCCGGCGAGGGCGGCGTGCTCCGGCGCGGTTGCGGCAGCGCGGGCGGCGGGGTGCGACGCAGGCGATGGCAGCGGGGGCGCGGGCGGCGGCGTAGGCGAGCAGCGGCG
>NC_041388.1:467317975-467325194 GCF_002162155.2 Triticum dicoccoides | reverse complement strand
AGCAAGGCGGCGGCGGCGCGGATCGGTCGCGGGATCTGCGGCGGCGGCGCAACACGAGGATAGAAAGAGAGAGGACGGCGGCTTTATAGGAGGTCAGGGAGACGTGAAGCGTGGAGGAGGGGCACAGGCAGTGGCGGCGGGTAGGAGGCGGAGACCTGCTGGAGCTCGGGGACGCGCGGCGTTGGGCTCGGCTGCGGCCTGGCCCGGTTGGCAGGGCCGGCCCGGTCAGAATGTTTTTTTACAAATTCCAGAGAGATAAAAAAAGCAAAATAAATAAAAAGATATATTATATAGGCATATAATATATCAAAATTTTCAGAAAAAGATTTTCTATGACATGAACATTTTTCTAGCATTAAATAAAATACACACAAATTCTAATAATTCCAACAGTGCTCCTGCTCTATTAAGATCCAACAAAAACATTTAAAAAAACAAAATGAAATCAAATTTATTTCTCTCCAATTTTCTGATGTAGGGAATCATGTTACCCTATTTTCCATATATTTTAATTTTGGAGAAAAATAATTTGAATAAAACTCGAATAACTCCAATTTGAAAATAATTTCTAAAAGGACTTTAAATTTGATCCTTTTAACTCCCAACTCATATTTCATATAATTTGAAGAAGTCATTTTATCTTCTCTCATGAAAATCATTGAGTTGCTTGAAGTTTCTAAATTTGAAATATTTTCAAGTGATATCCAAATATTTTCAAGACCCCTTGTCATTTAAATAAATGGAAGAAGTCATGTCATCTTCTCTCCAGGGTTTTGTGATGAAAAGAATTTGAATTCACGGAGATCATAAAATGCAAAAATGAAAGTTTGGGAAAGTCCTTTTATTCCCTCTCATTTAACTTTCAAAAAGTTTCGAATTCACTCACTTACAGTCAATCAATCACACAACAACAAGCAAACAATCAAATCTATCTATTTATTATAACATTCCAAAATTTAGAATTTTGGGATGTTACAAACCTACCACCCTTAAAATGAATCTCGTCCTCGAGATTCGGAGAGGCTAGAAAGAAATAGGTTGGGTTTGGGGGTCTTCTCAAAATCCATCGATCGTCTCCGGGGTCTCGGGTGCTACCACCCTTAGAAGGATGGTTACGGTTCCACCAAAAAAACTCATACCCTTCATCCTTATTCTTGACAGTGTCGGTCTTCTCAAATCTTCAAGATAATTCCTTCTCTGGGTTCTTCTTGTAACGGCATAACCTTTTCCTCAATTCTTTTATCCTTTTTCTTGGTAAGGTTGTCCGGAGACTGGGTCTTCTTAGCTGACGGGTCTGGCGCCAATACTAAACAACTATCGATATCTCATGGTGGTCAACCATTTATGGTTTCTCCTGCAGGAAATGGATTTGGGTTGATCCTCACCGTATAACCTACGGTTGGCAAAACTGCCTTGTACAAGGGAAAAATACCTATACCATTTTAAGGCTTAAACAAGGTTTTGATCGTCGTCTCTCTACTATAGGTAAGTCACTCAGATTTACCATCCCATATAGCAAGGCGAATAATAAGAGTAAGTCGGTATGGTGATCAATCCATCCCGCACCCAAATCATTACCCTGTATACGGTTTAGCGAATCTCGCATTCTAACACTCGGTCATCCTCACAAGCATTGCAGAATTTCTCTTGTCAAAGAACCAAATTCAGATATATCCATAGATTCTGCAAGCCAGACAAACATCTATCGTTCCTTTACAACTCTCAGGTTTTGCGTTACTCCTATAAGATCGTCTGCAAGCCAGACAAACATCTATCGTTCCTTTACAACTCTCAGTTTTTGCGTTACTCTATAAGATCGTCTATCGATAAAATCGAACTTCTTCCAGGGTTTTTCCTTCAGCAAGAGTGTGCTTGCTTCTTGGCAGGTCCTGGGGCCTGTAGGTTATGGCCCATCTCATCACTTGTAGTCCTTGAACTTATCATCGGGCAACTGATTATTATTCCATCTTCCCACTTCGTAGTATTCTTAAATCCATCCAATTGTACTATCTTCCTTCCTTCTATTGGCACCAAACTAGGACATGATTACTCAGACTCATCATGGAATTCCCATTGATCCATATTTCCAACATCATACCTCCTTTATATCCAGTAGCACTTCATCTCTTCATACTCCTGGGGTATCCCTCATACCGAGATAAGAACTTATACTTATGAAGTCCATATTCCACTTCGTGGAACATCATTATCCTTTCCAGGTTCAAGCGTCCTTACAGGGGAATATTAGCCATCTCTGCATGGCACTTCTTCAACTAGGAAAATGTGAAACACATCATGAACTCCTGACAGTCCTTTGGGTGACTCCAACTTGTTGGCCACTTCTCCCATACGCCCCAAAACTCGGTATGGTCCTACAAATGTCGGGGCTAACTTTCGCTTAACTCCAATTCGTTTAACTCCTCGTAGAGGGGGCACACGAAGACATGCTCTATCTCCAATTTCATAGACTACCTCCTTGCGTTTTTTAGTCTGCATAACTCTTCTGCCTGGACTGAGCTACCTTCAGTCTATCTTGAATCAACTTAACATTCTCTTCTGACTCCTTGATCACATTTGGTCAAAACAACTGACGGTCTCCAACTTCATCCCACATACTCTTGGGGTATCACACATATCGAGACAAAACTCATATTCATTTTGTCCGAAATCCACTCAGTGGAGTATCCTTATCTTTTCCAGGGGTCAATGGTTCTTACAGGGTACTACCACCCTTAAAATGCACAAATCTTCCATAGACCATATTTCTCATATCCTCAGAATGGCCAAAATTCTTCTTCATAGAGTAACAACTCATGAAATCCATATCAGTACCAACGATGCTAACTTTATTCATTCTCAAATGATTACAATCTCTCGCCTTTCCATTACATGTCTCAACTCAACACCTCAATATAAAAGAAAATGTTCTCACTTCTACTACTCCATTACTTTTGTTGCAAACTCAACTATCTAGCACAAGTTTCCTTCTCCTTGGGGCATTCTCTGGCAAAGTGCCTGGCTCCATTACAACTAAAACATATTACTTCTGACAAATCTCGAGGTTTCCTTTTTGGGCAACTATTGAGGTAGTGCCCTGACTCCTTGCACCTGTAACAGGTGATATGACTCAGGTTCATCCCGGAATCCAATCTGCTTCTCTTCCTGGACTTTTCCATTCCAATCAGGGCTTCTATTTCCTGTGGGTCATATTCTACTTCCTCTGTCGGGAATTCTACTAGATCCCCATTCAAACAATTTTGGGAGATGTGTCCTTCTTCTGCACATGAATAGCAAGACTTAGTGCGGGGTTTAATTGGTTCTTGTTTGGGTGTGTCCTCCACCTCTTCCTTCATCAAAGTTTCTTCTAAAATTTCCATGAGGGCTCCTTTCATTACTTCTTTCTTCTGCTGGATGGGTCATTGTACCATGGGGTAAATGTGACACTGAGCAGGATAGTGGGTAGTCCCTTCACAGAAGAAACAAGTAATCTGCCTAGTTGGGCATTCTTCAACTGGGTGACTTCCTTCACAATTAGGGCATTCATCCTTGTGTTCTTTATGGGTGTGTCCTATTTCTCCACAAATCTTGCATGCACAAGGTTTCTTCACATCCTTTCCATAAGGCTTCAACTTCTGGGACACAAACCGAGACTTTGGCAAAGTCAACTTACATTCTTTCCAAGTGGTTACTCCTTGCCCTCCATTGATGGTTTGGTACATCCTCCACCAAGTAGCAACACCTCTTTCAAAGCACTGAAGAGCATGTTGGGTCATATCCTTTCCGACTATAGGGTTATTCTTCATGTGATCCTCCATGTTCTGGATCCATCGGTCCGTCTCCAATTGACTTATCGGACTAGGGAAACATGAGTTCATCTCCATTCGTCCTCTATTGGGTCCATGGGTTTGGGGTGAGATGAGAGAGCCAAAGGGGGATACACACAATGCAAACAACAGCTTTGAAAAGACAGATTTTTGTTGTGGCTGTCGAAAAACATCAAACAAATGACAGCTCACAATTGTCGCATCTAATGTAGGCATATAACAGGGGTTGGGTCTTCTAAAGGTCAATAAATCTTCAAAGTCATCAAGCTCTACGAGTCTTGTTCATGTCTCTGATGGCTTCTTTCGATCGTGCTTGTCCTTCTCAAGTTCTTTTGCCAGCTCATCTCTGTTGTAGAAAAGTCTCTCATGACATCCTTGAATATTCTGGAGTTGCATTCCAAACTTCTGGGTTTCAACATCCTTGGCATGAGCCATGGTCATATTGTCCTTCAGTTCCTGACAAATCTCCGGTATCTTGAGGTTGTAGCTCCTCCAGCTTGGCTACTTTCAGCTTTTGGTTCCTGAGTTCTTCACGAAATGCTTCCTTGTCTAATACGGCTTCATGGAGCTCCACCTTAAACTTCTTGATGTACTACTCCAGATCTTGGTGATACACCGGCTAAGGTTAAAACTTCATCTTACTGATAGGTGCTCCATCAGCCTTCTTCCATCCAATCCATTCTGAAGAAATTCATCCTTAACTCAGCACGGTGACAATAGCATCAGCGGGTGATGACATCACGGATAACCGTGTTTCTGCTCTTGTCATTCACATGAGCTATCATTCCATAGTTGATATCTCCTGCCTTAGGGTTTTCTTTGACAAAACTTCGAGTTCTCATGCTCCTTGTTTTAGTCTTTCTCTGATACACCTTGATCTCGGGTATTGACAACTTCAATAGTCTGCCAAGTTCCATAAGGGTAGCCTTCCTAGGTCACACAAATCTGGAAATTCTTCGGAGCCTCCAATTCTCCTAGTCTTCAGAGTCTTCAACAGTTGTACTTTCCATTATTATAATGCACGGTAAAATCATCTTCATTCCGATGTGGTCTTAGTTGTCCGATATCTTGTACTTCTTGGAGTGGCCTCATCAGTCGAATCTTCGAGTGGTCCAAGAGAAAAGGGGTATGGTCTCACTAAAGGGATTTTCTTGAATAAGCTCACAAGAGAAGAGAGATAAAAGATCTTTTGAAAATTAAACTTTTAGAGGAAAATCTTTCCTATGGGCTTGCCAGTTTCTAGGGTCACGTCCTACAGTCAACATGTGCTCTGATACCATCTTGTAGCGACCCGACCCGAACGGATCAAGTCTTTATGCTTAAGTGTCATCCCTGGATCGGTATGCTGATGCACACAGTACTCGAGGATTTATAACAGAGGTAAATCACATGTATCAAGTAACGTAAATACTATTACCTCAATCCAAAATAGCGGAAGTAACAAGGTTGTGGATTCCCATCAACACCAACGACAAAGTTGAGTGTAGAAATCGTAACACTAACGTATCACTTACTCATCGTAAGAGGTCCTGCAACATGAGACGTTGCAGCCACAAAGGGTCAGTACATTGAATGTACTGGCAAATTCACACCATAGAGAATGATGAATAAAGGCTATCACTACATGCATATCTAGCTGGTGGAAAGGCTCTATGGTTATAGTTTTGCGAAAAGCCAGTTTTTCCCTACTTCAGAAGGAATAAATTTTATTTAACTATCATGGTGGTTGTTAAACATTGAGAATGGCTGACAGCATTCTCAATCCCAATTAAATAACATCATTAAACCCAACAATAATTAAATTAAAGTAACAAGATGAGATTCACATGATAATCCAAGTACTAGATACTCAGGACGTCCGTAACCGGGGAAACGGCTAATCATGATTAGTTTATACACTCTGCAGAGGTTTGCGCACTTTTCCCCACAAGACTCGATCTCCTCCGTTGGATTTCTCGCACTGCATGGTGTTTGAGAAACGGATGACCGAGACACAGTCTTTCCGAAGCGTTTGCACCTTACGATGGGTAGACCGTTTCACCTACATCCCCTACATCTGCTAGTCTACGACTGTAAGAGTTCACACGACTTAATCAACTATGTTAGAGCCCATAATAGTTTGTGGCTGCACACGGAAGTTTCTAGTATGAATAATCTCATGATCCCTTTGAGCCTAGGTGGCGGTCCATAAAAAACAGGAAATCCTGGAATACCCAGGTGCCTAGATAGGCAATCGCTGGAATACCCAGGTGCCTCAATCCACCCAGATGTGTGTTTAAGTTGCCACCTTAAATGAACCATTAAATTATCAATCTCACATCTGTCATGGATTTCACTCACCCAATCCACGTCTACTAGCATAGCATGGCAATATAAGCATAACATAATAGTAACTCCCAAGGTTTGAATGCAGGGCAATAGGTTCCTACCTCATCAACTACTTCCCAATACCCACATGTTATTAATCCGACTCATGCAATGCTTGAGGGTGAAACTAATGCATAAAAACTAGGTATGAAAGGGATATGATCAAAGTGTGAACTTGCCTGCAATGTTGATGAAGATGATTCACACTCAAAACTCTTGATAGATCGACTCGTCACACTCCGGTCAATCTATCGTAGGCAAGCAATAGTAACCACACATAAGCAATCACTCAGAGGATCAGAAAGATCGAAGAAGACGATTTGAAAAAACATCAAAACCAAGCAAATAACTCTTGCAACATAAAACAATTTCTAACAGTACCAAAATTATGTGAAATTGGACTTATCAGAAATTTTAGGTCAAGAGCTTCGTTTGGCAAAAAGAATCAACTAAATCGGAGTTATAAAACTCAAGTTATGATCAAACGAAGTTTGAATACAAATCTATTTGAATTCAAATTTTAAAACTTTAAAAAACATGTTCAAGTTGTTTTATTGGATAGAGGGGATCATAACGAAGAAGTGGGCGTTGGTTTCGTTGGATTTGGATAAACGAGTAAAAAGATGTGGTCGTTTGAAACCCAGGGGCTGAACTATAAAAGAACTACTACAAATAGGTCCCTGGACAGAAAATAAAAAGAAAGAAAAAAACTATCAAGCGAACGCTCGCTACAGAGACCTAACGAACAAAAGCGTTCACTAACAGATCTAACCTAGTGAACATCCACTAAATAACTAGGTTAATAAAAACAAAATCGGGTTTAACAAAAAAAGAAACTGAAAAAAATTAAATCGGATCGGACCGGGCGGTTTTTACCGGTCCATGGCGGGTCAACAAAAACGGCGACGATGGCGGTTTAGATCGGTGGAGCGGCGGCTCCGGCGAGGGCGGCGTGCTCCGGCGCGGTTGCGGCAGCGCGGGCGGCGGGGTGCGTCACAGGCGATGGCAGCGGGGGCGCGGGCGGCGGC
>NC_041388.1:467278454-467317531 GCF_002162155.2 Triticum dicoccoides | reverse complement strand
GGCGGCGCTAGCAGGCGGCGGCGCAGGCGAGCAGTGGCGCGGGCGGCGAAGCAAGGCGGCAGCGGCGCGATCGGTCATGGGATCTGTGGTGGCGGCGCAACGCGAGGAGAGAAATAGAGAGGGCGGCGGCTTTATAGGAGGTCGGGGAGACGCTAGGCGTGGAGGAGGGGCACAGGCAAAGGCGGCGGGGCGGGGTGTCCATGGAGGACACTACGGCGGCGGCGTGCAGGAGGCAGAGACCTGCTGGAGGTCGGGGACGCGCGGTGGGGCTGGGCTGTGGCCTGGCCCGGTTGGCTGGGCCGGCCCAGTCAGAAAGTTTTTTTTACAAATTCCAGACAGACAAAAAAAGCAAAGTAAATAAAAAGATATATTATATAGGCATATAATATATCAAAATTTTCAGAAAAAAGATTTTCTACGACATGAACATTTTTCTAGCATTAAATAAAATACACACAAATTCTAATAATTCCAACAGTGCTCCTGCTCTATTAAGATCCAACAAAAAACATTAAAAAAAACAAAATCAAATCAAATTTATTTCTCTCCAATTTTCTAATGTAGGGAATCATGTTACCCTATTTTCCATATATTTTAATTTTGGAGAAAAATAATTTGAATAAAACTCGAATAAGTCCAATTTGAAAATAATTTCATAGAGGACTTTAAATTTGATCCTTTTAACTCCCAACTCATATTTCATATAATTTGAAGAAGTCATTTTATCTTCTCTCATGAAAATCATTGAGTTGCTTGAAGTTTCTAAATTTGAAATATTTTCAAGTGATATCAAAATATTTTCAACACCCCTTGTCATTTAAATAAATGGAAGAAGTCATGTCATCTTCTCTCCAGGGTTTTGTGATGAAAAGAATTTGAATTCACGGAGATCATAAAATGCAAAAATGGAAGTTTGGGAAAGTCCTTTTATTCCCTCTCATTTAACTTTCAAAAAGTTTTGAATTCACTCACTTTCAGTCAATCAATCACACAACAACAAGCAAACAATCAAATCTATCTATTTAATATAACATTCCAAAATGTAGAATTTTGGGATGTTACACAACAGGTACTTACATCTGCATTGGAGTACAGAGAATTCCTGCAAGAATCTTTCCTCACAGACGATACCAGTGGAGAAATTCTTCTATCTGTTAAGCTTATTTTCTAAAAGAGAGATGGGTAAGAAACATGTAGAAAATATGATTAGCATGCTATAAAATTTCATGATGCAAGGATACGCACACTCTTCTTAGAATGGAGTTGACATATTTTTGCTGGACTGGAACGGACTAGTTCTTTGGCCACTGGAATCTGCTTATTATCAGTAGGAGTTGGGTTTCTCTGTGCTGGAGCAGTATCTATAAAAACTGGAGTTGGTTTATTATCTCCTGGCGTTTGGATCTTTTGCAAAGACCTGGTTTGTAACCCTTCAGATTCTAACATAGTCGTCTTCCCCTTGAATGCCTTTTATAGAAGAATGGTGCTTCAATTATAAAACATGCTACAACAAAGAGATGGAATAGATAATGAAGAATAGAAAGGCATGACATATTGACATGTATTCACTCCATCCAGAAAAAATGGATGGGTCTAGGCGTATTTCAGTTCTAGATACATCCTTTTTTATCCATTTCGGCAACATGTAATCCGGACGGAGGGAGTATGGTGTAAGAGCTAGGGATACGACAAGACAACACAATAAAAAAACACTAGTTGAATGTAAAACTGTATGCTAGCGGAATAAGTACAGAAAAAACTAAGGCAACATACACTTGTATGATTGGAAAACTAAGATGGCATTGCAACAGAGCACTAGAACATCACTTCAATGTAAAAAACATGATATGGTAGATAGATGAAGTACATACTGATGAATAACAATGCATACGATATTCAGAAGCATGATGTCCAAATTAAGCAGATGGCATGGCGATAGAGTAGAATGATAGTACTTGAATTTGAAAACATGTTATCATGAATGGAATAGGTACAGAAAAACAGGAAGGCATGCCATATTTACATGCATGATCAGCATGCTAAGCACATGGCATTGCAACAGAGTAGATACACTCCAGGACATTAAATGCATGTTGTACCCATATCACGGGCCAGGTTAGAGCAAGGACCTTGTGGGGTGAAGAGGATTCAACATCTTTCTGCAAGTCTTCTGAAGAACTGCCTTTACATGTTCCATCATATTGGGTATCATTGACATCAAGTTTATTGGCCTTTACATTGCTCCGTGAGGTTCTTGTGGATATATCAGTGTGTGCAATTATATCTGACATGCATGGAAGACAACTAGTAGTTAGATTTATGTAATGAGTGCCCATAGGAGACGACATAAATAGTAGGACTGGGGTTAACTAGCGGCAACAGGTCTCAAAAACTAAAGGGAGAACACAGATGAAAGCTACAGAATATGTATCGTTTGTACTCGAGATTAACTAGATAGCACACAAAAGTATTAAAGAACAACATAGGTAATACTAGAAGTGGTATAATACTATAATCACCAGCCTGTGGGATAGCATTGGCTGATGGATGATAACTACGGAACAACATTACCTAAAGAACAAGTATCTTAGCTGAACTATGGAACAACATTAACTCCTGAACAAGACCCGTAAGAGATCATCATGAATATACAGTGAAATGTGATAATCTATTTTCCATGCTTAGATGAATAACAAAGCCATAAATGTTGCACACAAGTAAGATTGGGGTACAACCTATCTGGCCGCCATCCATAGGATTGAGAATCATGTGCTGACTTATCGATGGCCCTGCAGTTGTTGTGGTTGTCCATGTCGGGCACGCGCATTCGATGCAGGGAACTGTTGAGTGGGGACTATAGCTCCCTTTCGGTGTATGCTTCCCTTGTTGGAGCAGCTGCGGTGAGTCAGAAGACGGTGTGGATGAAGATGCAGATAACACATAATGTTAAGAATGACACATCTCTTTGATCTGAAGAAATACACTAAGAGATCAACAACAAGGTACGAGAGTGGTCAGACGTTTGTTGACTGAGACTAAATTGGGGCCACACAATTTTATTTTATTTTGGTACTATCCGATCTACGCTGGATGGCTTGATGGCCGTCTTGTGCCTCCCGGCTGGCACTGTTAGGAATCTTCCCCGAAGAGCCAGTGACCAACGGCAGAGTAGCTTGCCTCCGCTGTTCGTGGCCCCGGCCAAAACCCTGCTCCCCGCCCCACCACACTACCGTGGTTGCGCCGCCCCCGGGCCAATCCACAAAGACTCCCCGTCATCCAGATCCGGCGGCGGTAGTACCTTGAACCCACGCAACTCTAAGATAGCCATCTAAGCGCTGCTTCCGCGGCGAACTTGCGGCCCCGCACCCATACGTTAGACACCAGCCAACTGGCATCCTAGGAGCTCCGCCGCCTCGAGGGGTGCTGCTGCCCATTGGGAATCGATTGGCCCAGAATAAATATTCAGACAACTAACGCCTAAATGGAAACAGCGGCGGAGGCAGGGAAACAACGATGTAGCGATGGTCGACGGCTATGGGGAAGCAGCGCCGGGACTATGGACGGATCCGAAGTTGGAGCCGCTCCGGTGCCGTGAACAACGGCGGCGGTGAATCGGCTCCGGTACGGTTCACGCGGCCATCGTCGAGGCGGCTCCAGCAGCACAAAGTAAGAGGCACACGGCCCAGTGCATGATGGCAAATGGACAACGTCTCCGTCATTAGGGAGGAGGGTGGATGTGAAATTGATGTGGTGGGGGCGCCATGGAGGAGGGGCTGAGGTTTCGCGGCTCGGGAGAAGGGAGCTTCCGGGGAGAAGGTGATTTGGCGCCCACGAGGTATGAAGGGGGGGATTGGGAGGGGGAGTGGAACCATGTTTTACTGACGCATTTGTCTGAAATGTGAGGGGGAGTTACAGTTCTACCCCTACCTTTAGGCTTCTCGGCTTGGGTCTATGTACTGAGGGTCGGGGATAGTAGAGTAACTTTGCTTCTCCCCAAATAGTTGGCGGGAGCGATTTCGGGCGAGGAGGGCGTGTTTTGAAATATAGTGGGCGCGAGCGATTTCGGGCGAGGAGAGCGTGTTTTGAAATAGTGGGTGTGAGCTACTCACGCCACCTGGAACACCACAGTGTAATGGTGTGTCGGAACGTCATAACCGTACTTTATTGGATATAGTGCAATCTATGATGTTTCTTACCGATTTACCACTATAGTTTTAGGGTTGTGCTTTAGAGACAGCTGCATTCTCGTTAAAAGGGCACCATCTAAATCCGTTGAGATGACACCATATGAACTATGGTTTGGCAAGAAACCAAAGTTGTCGTTTCTTAAAGTTGAGGGTCGCGATGCTTATGTGAAATGTTTCATCCTAATAAGCTCAAACCCAAATCGGGAAAATGCGTCTTCATAGGATACCCAAAAGTTACTGCTGGGTACACCTTCTAGCATAGATCCGAAGGCAAGTTATTCGTTGCTAAGAATGGATCCTTTCTAGAGAAGGAGTTTCTCTCGAAAGATGTGAGTGGGAGGAAAGTAGAACTTGATGAAGTAACTTACCTGCTCCCTTATTGGAAAGTAGTTCATCACAGAAATCTGTTCCTGTCACTACTACACCAATTAGTGAGGAAGCTAATGATGATGATCATGTAACTTCAAATCAAGTTACTACCGAACCTCGTAGGTAAACCAGAGTGTGATCCGCACTAGAGTGGTATAGTAATCCTATTCTGGAGGTCATGTTACTTGACCATGACGAACCTACGAACTATGAGGAAGCGATGATGAGCCTAGATTCCGCGAAATGGCTTGAGGCCATGAAATCTGAGATGAGATCCATTATAAGAACAAAGTATGGACTTTGATTGACTTTCCCAAAGATCGGCGAGCCATTGAGATTAAATGGATCTTCAAGAGCAAGACGGACACTGATAGTAGTGTTACTATCTACAAAGCTAGAATTGTCGCAAAAGGTTTTCGACAAGTTCAAGGTGTTGACTACGATGAGAGTTTCTCACTCGTATCTATGCTTAGGTCTATCCGAATCATGTTAGCAATTGCCACATTTTATGAAATCTGGCAAATGGATAAACAAAACTACATTCCTTAATGGATTTATTAAAGAAGAGTTGTATATGATGCAACAAGAAAGTTTTGTCAATCCTAAAGGTGCTAACAAAATATGCAAGCTCCAGCGATCCATCTATGGACTGTTGCAAGCATCTCAGAGTTGGAATATACGCTTTGATAAGTTGATCAAAGCATATAGTTTTATACAGACTTGCGGTGAAGCCTGTATTTACAAGAAAGTGAGTGGGAGCACTACAACATTTCTGATAAGTATATGTGAATGACATATTGTTGATCGGAGATAATGTAGAATTATTCTGCAAAGCATAAAGGAGTGTTTGAAAGGAGTTTTTCAAAGAAAGACCTCAGTGAAGCTGCTTACATATTGAGCATCAAGATCTATAGAGATAGATCAAGACGCTTGATAAGTTCTTCAATGAGTACATACCTTGACAAGATTTTGAAGTAGTTCAAAATGGAACAGTCAAAGAAAGAGTTCTTGCATGTGTTACAAGATGTGAAACTGAGTAAGACTCAAAGCCCGACCACAGCAGAAGATAGAAAGAGAATGAAAGTCATTCCCTATGCCTTGGCCATAGGTTCTATAAAATATGCCATGTTGTGTACCAGATCTATTGTATACCCTACACTATTTTTGGCAAGGGGTACAATAGTGATCTAGGAGTAGATCACTGGACAGCGGTCAAAATTATCCTTAGTGGAATAAGGATATGTTTCTCGATTATGGAGGTGACAAAAAGGTTCGTCATAAAGGGTTATGTCGATGCAAATTTTGACACTGATCCAGATGACTCTAAATCTCAATCTGGATACATATTGAAAGTGGGAGCAATTAGCTAGAGTAGCTCCATGCAGAGCATTGTTGACATAGAAATTTGAAAAATACTTACGGATCTGAATGTGGCAGACCCGTTGACTAAACTTCTCTCACAAGCAAAACATGATCAAACCTTAGTACTCTTTGGGTGTTAATCACATAGCGATGTGAACTACATTATTGAATCTAGTAAACCCTATGGGTGTTGGTCACATGTCGATGTGAACTATGGGTGTTCATCACATGGTGATGTGAACTATTGGTATTAAATCACATGGCGATGTGAACTAGATTATTAACTCTAGTGCAAGTGGGAGACTGAAGGAAATATGCCCTAGAGGCAATAATAAAGTTATTATTTATTTCCTTATATCATGATAAATGTTTATTATTCATGCTAGAATTGTATTAACTGAAAACATAATACATGTGTGAATACATAGACAAACAGAGTGTCACTAGTATGCCTCTACTTGACTAGCTCATTGATCAAAGATAGTTATGTTTCCTAACCATAGACATGAGTTGTCATTTGATTAACAGGATCACATCATTAGGAGAATGATGTGATTGACTTGACCCATTCTGTTAGCTTAGCACTTAATCGTTTAGTATGTTGCTATTGGTTTCTTCATGACTTATACATGTTCCTATGACTATGGGATTATGCAACACCCGTTTACCGGAAGAAAACTTTGTGTGCTACCAAACATCACAACGTAACTGGGTGATTATAAAGGTGCTCTACAGGTGTCTCCAAAGGTACTTGTTGGGTTGGCGTATTTCGAGATTAGGATTTGTCACTCCGATTGTCGGAGAGGTATCTCTGGGCCCTCTCGGTAATGCGTATCACTTAAAGCCTTGCAAGAATTGCAACTAATGAGTTAGTTGCAGGATGATGTATTACGGAACGAGTAAATAGACTTGCCGGTAACGAGATTGAACTAGGTATTGAGATACTGACGATCGAATCTCGGGCAAGTAACATACCGATGACAAAGGGAACAGCGTATGTTGTTATGCGGTTTGATCGATAAAGATCTTCATAGAATATGTAGGAGCCAATATGAGCATCTAGGTTCCGCTATTGGTTATTGACCGGAGACGTGTCTCGGTCATGTCTACATAGTTCTTGAACCCGTAGGGTCCGCACGCTTAACGTTACAATGACAGTTATATTATGAGTTTATATGTTTTGATGTACTGAAGGTTGTTCAGAGTCCCGGATGTGATCAAGGACATGACGAGGAGTCTTGAAATGGTCGAGACATAAATATTGATATATTGGAAGCCTATATTTGGATGTGGGAAGTGTTCCGGGTGAAATCGGGATTTTACCGGAGTACCAGGAGGTTACCGGAACCCCCCGGGGGCTTAATGGGCCTACATGGGCCTTAGTGGAAATAGAGGGCAGCAAGGGAAGTGTGGGGCGCACCCCCAAGGCCCAAACCGAATTGGTTTAGGGCAAGGGGGGCTAGCCCCCTCTTTCCTTCTTCCCCTCTTTCTTTCCTTCTCTCGAATCCTATTCCAACTAGGAAAGGGGGGGAGTCCTACTCCCGGTGGGAGTAGGACTCCTCCTGGCGTGCCCTCTCCCTGGCCGGCCACACCCCCCTTGCTCCTTTATATACGTGGGTAGGGGAACCCCATAGACACAACAATTGATCTCTTGATCTCTTAGCCGTGTGCGGTGCCCCCCTCCACCATAGTCCACCTCGATAATACTGTAGCGGGTGCTTAGGCAAAGCCCTGCGTCGGTAGAACATCAACATCGTCACCATTCCGTCGTGCTGATGAAACTCTCCCTCAACACTCGGCTGGATCGGAGTTCGAGGGACGTCATCGGGCTGAACGTGTGCTGAACTCGGAGGTGTCGTATGTTCGGTACTTGATTGGTCGGATCGTGAAGACGTATGACTACATCAACCGCGTTGTGCTAACGCTTCTGCTTTCGGTCTACGAGGGTACGTAGACAACACTCTCCCCTCTCGTTGCTATGCATCACCATGATCTTGCATGTGCGTAGGAATTTTTCTGAAATTACTACATTCCCAACATGATTCTCTAGTCCAAGCTAGATATCTTGGGTGCACTCATCGTACGAACACAAATTCCTTGGCTCGTTGCCCGTAACTCTCTCAGGCACCACTCTATCATCTCGGAGCTCTTCCCCCTCTCTCTCAAACTCTCCATCTACCTGGGTCACACATACACATGCATATCTCACTCGCACTCGATGGGCCCATCTAAAACTCTATCTCTCTCCCTCGTTATCTCTCCATATCACAAGCACACACGGACAATCTCATGCCTAGCTAGCCAAGTATGATGGTCTCTCACTCAATTGTAGGCACACACACAGTCCCCCTATATGTATATGACTAGCTAATCTTAGTCTCCATCACAAACATGTGCATGGTCTATTTTGATTTCTCTCCGGGCATCTTTCTATCGCGCACGCACCTCCCTCGATCTCCCACCCATATATTCCCCTCATGATCTCGAGGGGGTCTCTCTATCACAAACAGACCCTCTCGCCCTCCCCATGTGTCCATGTTCTCCATGTGTCCCTCTCGACCTTTATTCCTTGTTGGCCAGACCTCTGTTGGACATGTGCTATAGGGGTGTCCCTCTCCATTGCAAACAATCACACACTAGCTATCTTCATGTATCTCCTCGCCTCGCTTTTCTATCTCGGAGATGCATGCTTGATATGTTCGCCTAAGAAATGAAAAAACACACACTCTCTCTAATTTATCGTTTGTTGTCACTTTCTCTTTCACACACATACTCTTTTTGCACACTTACTCATTCTCCTTCACACGCACTTGTTCCCTCTCGACTTAGGCACTCTCCTCGGTCCATAGCATATTGATTTATTGAAAAGTCAAACATCACAAAGTTTGACCATGTACGTGGAGAAAAACAATTACATCTGGAACGACAAACATATACCATTAGATTCACCATGAGATGTAGTTTCGTATGATGTATCTTTGGTATTGAAGATATAAATAACACTTGTGTAAACCTGATCAAAGTTTCTAAAGTTTGACTTCTAAAAAAATTACATGCACTGCATTATCGAGCGGATGGAATATCTCTTTCCCCTCTCAGCTATCTGACGAACCACTCAGCCTTATCGGGGCTCCTCAATCTCTCTCAAACTTTATATCTCCCTGGTTCACACATACACATGTCTCGCTCACGCTATACATATACACCCATCCAACACTCTCCGCCCTTGTTCTCTCTCTATGTGACACGCACCCCCTAATAAGTACCATAATCCCTCACTCCATCATAGGCGCAAGCACTCCCCCCCTAAGTATGATTATCTCTCACTAGCCATCAGGAACACACGTATTGTCTCCTTCCATCCATACTTCTATCTTGATATCTCTCGGGGTATCTTCTATCGCGCACACACCTTGTCACTCGATCTCCCACCCATGTAGTCCCATCACGATCTCCAGGGGATCTCTCTATGACAAACATACACTCTCTCCTCCCCATGTCTGCACTTTCTCCGTACGTCTCTCTCGACCTCTCTCCCTTGTTTGTCAGACCCCTCTTGGCCACGTGCTAGGGATCTTGATCTCTCGGTTGCAAACAACCACACACTATCTCCTCACCTTGCTTCCGTTGTCGAAGATGCATTTGTGATATATTTACATAAGACACACACGTTTTTTCTCGACTTTTATCGAGTGTTTTCCATGTCTCTTTCACACATGCACACACACTTTTTTCACTCACTCTTTCTATTTCACTCTCTCTCTAGTTAGGCACTCTCTCACATCCATAAGCATATGGATGTTTTCAAAAGTCAAACCTCAGAAAAATTTGACCAGGTATATGTGGAGAAAAACATTTACATCTGGAAAGATCATTAGATTCATCACAACATGTACTTACTTCATACTATCATTTATCTTTGGTATTGTAGATATAAGTAATTTATTTATAAACTTGGTCAAAGTTTCAAAAGTTTGACTTTTAAAAAAATGTTGGAACTACATTATCGAACGGAGGGAGTAGCTCTTTCACTCTCTCTCTGCTATCTCTCACGGGCCTCCCCTCTCACATGAACACTCTATACCAATGGATTATACGCTCACTGTGTCAGCATATAGCTCCATATATTGTTTAGTTGACCGATCAACTAGTCCACATGCTGCCTTGTCAGCTCGTGTTCTGTATCTTCGTGTGCTGGCCCATGTAGTAGTGGGTGAAAATAAGTAAACTGGAGGCCCATCTGACACGCGGTGAAGTAAAGAAAGTTGAAACTACTCGGGGTAGCACCCTGCACGCTAGTAAATTTAGGGCGCATTGAGGACACACTTCTTTCGCATGGAGGACGCACTCGCGCACAATTCACCACTGTGCGGTGGCATGCACAGAAGGACGCAGTCGCGCACACCCAGCACACAACACACACCAGCGCACGTGTACACCGGCATTGCCGCCGGTTGAGATGGATGGCGAGGCAGCCAACAAGTGGAGGCGGCTCGAGCCGAAACCGCATCCGGTGAGCCTGGACTTCATCAGCAGCCTCCCCCGACGACATGCTGCTCGTCATCATCGGCGTCCTCCCCACCAAATCTGCTGTGCGGACCGCCGTGCTCTCCCGGCGGTGGCGCCCCCTCTGGCGCCGTGTCCCCCTCAACCTCACCGTCGACAGCTGCCTCTGCGACGGGGATTGTAAACGCATGGCCGCAGTCTCCAAGATCCTTTCATCGCACCCTGGGCCAGCCAGACGCCTTGACATCCGCATGTTCAGTACCAACTGCAAGGTCCAACCCAAGTTCGATGAGTGGTTCTTATCCCCCGCCCTAGATCTGCTCAAGGAGCTCAACTTTGGAGCTGGACGATGTTGCTCTCTACCGCCGTCCGCGCTCCACCTCGCGCCAACGCTGCGCCGCGCCAGCTTCAGCTCCTGCTATCTTCCCCAGATTAATGCCGCGCCCGCCCTTCTTCTCCCTCAACTCAAGCAGCTCTACCTCTTCGACGTTGTCATCTCGAAGAAGGCTATGGAGCACCTGCTTCGCAGCTCTATTGCGCTCGAGTAAATTCATCTTGAGCAGATCCATGGGTTCATTAGCCTCCACATCGCCTCGATGAATCTCTGATGGATTTATGTGTCTTGATGGCCCCGCAACAAGACATTTATTGGGAAGAGATCACTCCAGCAGTTCCATGTTATGGTAATTGAGAATGCACCTTTCCTTGAGAGATTGCTTGTATCGGATCTAGAAGGTCCAACAAAAAGCAGGGTCATTGACGCGCCGAAATTGACAGCGTTGGTGCACTCGTCTGCCAAATTCTCCGAACTCTTTATTGGATCTGTAATCATTCAGGTACAACACTCATCTTCTTCTCCGTCTTCTTGAAATTCACATTTTTAAATTTCTTCTTGATGTATTTACGACCGTCTTCCTGAAAATGATTCCCACAAGCTTGACCCAGTCTATGCACACAGTGAAGATCTTGGCAATAAAATCTATCGGGCCCAATCTGGATCAAGTTGTTGGATTCCTTACATGCTTTCCGTGCACGGAGAAGCTACTCATCGAGGTGAAACTTCTTTCCTATTAGTAAACAATAATCACAACATAGCTCAAATTTTTTGTAATTTTCCCAAATTACGATGACGAGTGTAGTGTTCAAAACTGCATCTACGCACTGCACCGAAAGAAATGTATTTAGTATTTTTTTCTCACGTGATCACCTGCATTGTTTTTTTGTTGTACTACTATAGTTGCCTAGGCTAGTCATAGTGGAAAGTAACTTAGACTACTCCTGTAACTCTATGGTTACCCTAAGAGTAAATACTACCTCTGTCCTGGTTTACTCTTCCTATTTTGTAGTATCAAAATTTGACCATAGATTTAACTGACAAAATGTTCATGCATGTCACTAAGAACTATATCGTTGTATTCGTATTTGAACATAATTTCAAATGGTGCAATTTTTAGTGACATGCATTGGCATTTTCTTATGTAAATCTATGGTCAAAATTTTATACTAAATAAGAGGTAGTACAAAAGTGGGCTATAACGGCCCTCCACTATGTAGGCCAAAACATGTGCCAAATTCACTTGTGATGCATTTGGCATCGATGCCCCTCCATTTCTCACCGGGTGCCCCAATTTGGATCACCTACTTTGCTCCGGTGCCAAAAACACTTGCGTGGGAGAGAGAGAGGACTGAGGCAATAAAAACACTTGTTTGGGAGAGTGAGAGGCTGGTGTAGTTGGTTTGACTGATTTGTTTATACATGTGGGTCTATGTGCACAGTGGTGCCAACTCTCTCACATCGCGAGAGCGGTGCCAAAATCTTTTGATTTGACATTGATGCGTATTATGTGGCATACTTTTGCGAAATATGGCATCAGCCACATAGTGGAAGGCAACAAATGCCCAAGCTATTCACGTACTCCTAGGTAAATGAGAGGAAAGAGAAAGAGAGAGAGAGTGTGTGAAAAAATATCACTAGCCAGCCAACCC
The DNA here is from genome assembly GCF_002162155.2 of Triticum dicoccoides. Taxonomy (NCBI): domain Eukaryota; kingdom Viridiplantae; phylum Streptophyta; class Magnoliopsida; order Poales; family Poaceae; genus Triticum; species Triticum dicoccoides. The sequence continues at coordinate 467,305,121 of NC_041388.1, read as the reverse complement.
TATCATATGAGCGAATGATATTGGTACTTCTTGATGACACGGCAATCTTATAAAACCAGCTGCTCTAATATGTTCTCTTCTTTTGCAGATAAAAAAAGACCCGAAAGTGAAAAATGTGATGCACTATAACAATCTCATCGAATGCCTTGATCTCCATCTTACCGAAATTGATTTGATCGACTACCGAGGCAGCACATCTGATATTAAATTGGCCAGGTTCTTTGTTCTGGAGGCAAGTGTGCTCAAGGTAATGAGGTTTGGCGTTCTCTGGCGCAACAATGAATGGCGTGCTGATCACCGCAAGCGTCTAAGCCTAAATGACAAAGTCTCCGTAGAAGCTGAATTTTGTTTTTGAAACATCAAGTGGCCAGAGACTCGAAAACTTATTTGCCCATTATTGACTTGTCATGGCGGTGGATTTTAGTTTGTACAATAATGTTGCATTCACCTAAAGTAACGAAAGTTCTTACGTAAACTTCCTAGTAATTCCCTCTTCGTAGGTGCAGCATTACTCCTAACATTTGTAATATCAGTTTGAAACTTGTAATATTGTCGTGTCCTATTCCTGCTTTTTCAAAATCCCGCGAATCAAACAGGTCCTGAGTTGGTGATGATGTTGTGCCTGCCATCTTTCACCAATAGCCGTCGGATCTAGATCTGACGCATACAAACCAAACTTCTCCAGTTTTGCAAAAAGATGTCTGCACTTGTTCCCTATTTACAAACAACTCCTTGTGTCTCACAATCAGCCTTATCTCCTCCCCACCACATCTAGAAGGCCATGGAAAAATCTGGCGCGATGGCCGCTGTCGGCGCCGTCCACCCCCCAATCTTGGTGTTCCGTGCAATGCACCGGCATCTACGCATGGGAAATTATGTCAAACACGGCTAGTTGTAAGCAGGCTAGGTCTACAGCCATGATGATAGTGACTGCAGACGGTGAGGCTGACTATGGTGTGCCGAACACGGCGCCTATACTCAGGTCTCATCTCCGGCGTAGGGTCTTGTCACTTCACTGTGAGGAGCAACACGTAATAATTTGACCAACGGGTAGTACAGTGCTACTACATTGGTAGTACTACTACTACTAGTACTAGCACCACCGTCTGGATTTAGTAGTACTACCACGTCCATCTGGATTTAGCATTTGACTAGCAATATCTTGTAATGCATGTCACAAAAAATGTACTACTCCCTCTGTAAATAAATAAATGGTGTATTGTTTTATTCCTATCGGTGAGATAACTTAATGTCTTTTTGCTACTTAATAGGATTACATGCAATGAACAAACCACTGAATGTGATGTTTGGTAGTCCCAAGTCATTGAAAGCATGCACGGGCACGGAGGGGGGCGCAACTTCATTGACTTACTGCACCTGCCTTTGGGTGTATGACACGTGGGCCCAACGGGTGTCTGGCCAACCTGCCATATAGCCAAAGGCAGGTGCAGTAGACGGGCGAGGCATAGATGGCCAACACATACGTGAACTGAATGCAGTCTACACTTCTCATATAAAGGCTTCCGCCAGTCCAATCTACGAAATCCTACGCACCCAAGGGCAAGAGTGATCACTTCAATCGCAAGATCAGTTGACTAGAAGCTAGACCCATGGAGGCGATGAGCGCGAGCATCAGACATCTCCAGGTAGTGCTTGAGGCCACCAGGGCGAGGGGCCGCTTGGACGATAGCTTCGTCTCCTTGTTCGACGAGGTCCTCGTCTGCTTGCTCGACAAGTTCACCATCGTCAAGAAGCTTGCGGACGACCGTGGCCCTGCGACTGCCCGCCGTCGCGCCGGAGAATGTCCACCTCGAGGTCGCGCTCGCCGCGCAGTGCCTGGCGCAGCAAGACACCATCAACATAATCACCCACGTCTACGCGCTAATCGTCCACAAGGACTACTACATGCAAGAGGAGGACGATAGGACGCTGGCCTTCTTGGACCGCAGGGCAACCTTGGACGACATTGTTCAGAAGCACGTTGAGCTTGCCGCCAACATCGTTGCTCCTCACACGTCGGTTGGTGACCAGGTGCACTAGGGCATGAGGATGTCGTTGATGGATCCGTATGTATCTTTATCTTTCCGTCAAATCCATGTAGTAGTATATGGTACTACTAGTAATTATCTTACCTTTCGCATCAACTTCATAATTTTCCTAAGTACTCCATGCATGAACCGCGCCAGAACCAAACTTCTCATTACTCTAGGAAAATCATTATTTCTATTTATCGGTCGCGCCATGGAGCAGAACCAAATTTTACAAGTTACAATTTCAAAAGGAAAAGCCTGCCATGTTCGCATCGCACCCCCACACGGTTGGTCCGGCACGCCGCTCAAGGGGGAATGCGTGATGTGTTGCATTTTCACTTATAAGTGGGACCGCAGTTGAGCAAACCGACTATCGGCAAACCCCCACCGCGCCCACCGCGCGATGGCTGAGAAAACAGGAGGGAGAAGAGATGCACTACAAAAAAAATACACTTCCGTGATGATACGTGTTTGTCACAGTAGGTCGCATTTTTTGTCATGCATGTACATCCATGACAAATTTATGACAGAATCAAGATAGTCATACATGTGCTGTCGTAGAAGTGTTCCATGACATTACCAAAATTATCATCACGAAAGTGTCCACTTCCATGACGATAAATCGCGCATCACAGAAGTGCTTTAGTCAAGGGTGACCGACACGTGGCATCCACCGTAACGGAACGCCGTTAAGCTATCGGGTCGGGTTTTGGATCCGATAACCCGTTAACAGCCCCGACCAATGGGAAATTTCCACGTGTAAAATTCTTATTGGCCGGACGAAACACGTGTCAGCTCGTCAGTGGGTCAGATAGGCGCCTATGATATGTCGACACGTGCCACGGCCCACCACTGGCCCATTTAGCTTACAAAGTCAGCCCGTTTGACTTGGTCAAAAGTTAATGGGCTGGCCCATGAAAAGCCTGTTAACGGTCTCTTCACAAATAGCCCATTTTACGGCCCGTTAACTCACGGCCCGTTAGGCCCTAAAGAAAATCGGCCCAACAATGTCATGTGGGCCATAGAATATAACACCAACCCATTTCACTTTCGGCCCATGTATGGCCCACGACGTCTTTCGGCCCATATGAGGCCTTCGTATCTTTCGGCCCTTTACAGGCCCACGGTGACTCTAGCCCATAATGAACAGTAATTTTCTTTATACCCGTTAACGGCCCATGATTTACATGGGCCGTTTCCAGCCCGTGTTAGCTTTCGGCTATTGACGGCCCATACGTTCTTGGGCTCCTTTTTGGCCCTCGATTACTTCCGGCCCGTTACTGGCATGTTCCCCTAATGGGCCAAATTCGGCCCATGGCAAGAGTTGGCCCGTTACTGGCCTGTTCCCCTAATGGGCCAAATTCGGCCCATGGCAAGAGTCGGCCCGTTACTGGCCTGTTACCCTAATGGGCCAAATTCGGCCCATGGCAAGAGTCGGCCCGTTTCTGGCCTATTAACCCGTTGCGCCGTTTCCATCCCGTCCTATATTCTGGCCCATTAACGACCCGTTATGCCTATGACAGAATTAAGCCTTTGCTGTCCTACGGCCTGTTAACGGCCTGTTACCGTGTTGGGCCGATACCAATTACGCCCGATTACGGCCCATGTAGACCCATTTATCCGACGGCCCAAGGCCCACCGATTACAGGCCCATTTATCGACGACCCGTAGGAGACCCATAGATCCTACGGCCCGTATATGGCCCATGGTAGTTATGGCCACTAGCAAACCAGGGAAAAAGAAGACTAGGAAATAAATAAGGCCAAAACTAACGCTAGGCTATTAAGGAAATTGCATAGATTACATCCACTCGGCATCAAAGATCGTCACCAGTGCAAATATAGGGAGCACCCTACACTATACAAAAATGGCTTGTTGTTTTCTTCAGCCGGTGGCTGCACGTTAAGAATAAATTTTGTATCGCACCAAAACAAATTACAACTATATAACAAAAGGAAAGTTGGCATAAAACTTAACAGTCTAGCAGATAAATGCACCACCAGAAGTTCAGAAGCTCAGTTCATTTGACCTGACTGTTATGTTTTCATGTTGTATTGTCCGATGGAGCACCATAACCCTCGCCTTCATTTCCCCTAGGCTCCTGAACAACATAGCAAATGTCTGATAGTCTGGTTTCAAAACCATGCATATCTTGACGACATTGAGCAATGTTTCTCCTTGTTTCACAAAGGGTCTCTATTAGGGAATGGACTTGTGTCTGGAGCGCAGATACACCATTGCTTTGAGCTGGCATATCTTGATCATGAGGCAGTTTGGACGATATTGCCTTAACAACCAACCCAGTATTACGCAGGAATGTACTTTTGGCACTGTTAGTGGACAGGTACTGACCCACTGCATCAAGAGCTGACATTGCGGTTATAGTTGCCTTGCCACCTTTAGAAGGTGGCGGTTCCACCATTTTTTCCATAGCTCACTGAAAAGTTGAGGTTTTACATTAGTAGTACCAGAACAGAAGAAATTAAGGAGGCAGCAAAACCAAACAAAATAGCTTTGGTCTATATACAAAACTTATTCTGGTGAACCCATGTAAAATATTAGTTGTATTTTATTGCAAAGTACATAATAAAACCAGGTTCCAAACATATGACCATGTACCATCGCTAATGCATTGTCTATTTCTTCACATTGTATTGAGGGCTAAGGATAAAGAGAAGAAGTTTATAATACGGTAAGCATAGTATGACATCAGTCATATCACAAAACAACTGAGAACAGACAAACAGGCAATTGTAACGTTGTGTGGGCAAGTCCAGCACGAAACTAGATTATGGGTCAAGATCAAAGGAACATCACTCCTCTCTTTTAAACCTTGTAAGGTGCAATGATACGCTAAGACAATTGTGTATAAAACTGAAAAGAGTAATAGACATTGGCTGCAAACCATGTAGTTCAAGGAACAAGTCAGAGTAAGTAGTAGTTAAAAGGCATGAGGATTAAGGACTTACAAGAGCGGCTTTGACTGGTGTAGTCATGCCCTTCTTCTTGCTGGTGCGACAGTCCTTGAAGATTTCCACATCATTTGGTTCAGGTACTTTTTGGTCCTTGCAGGCTTTGCTCTGCATTTCGAACAAGTCAATATAGATATGATAATATGGTACACCGAAAAGAGTGAAACAATAGCTAATTACAAGAGCCTCGCAGTGTGCAATATAGCTACGAGATACTGTCGTCTATTGGAATTTCACTTTCATACGGTTGGCCTTGTTCTTTGAACAGTTCACCTACAAGAAGATAGATTTGTGTGGCACATGTGTAAATAGGACTTCAACATGTGATCTGATCACATATATATATATATATAATGTACCTGATACTTCGGATCAGACCAGTGTTTAACAAGGGCCCTCCAGTATTCATCTGATATATTTTCCACTGGAGATGTTTGGGAAAGTTCACTGTTAGCCTTGCCTTCAAAGTGAGTTTTCCTCAAGTTATACCGATACTGTCGCAGAGCAAACTTGAAAACATGGGTGCAAGCTTGTCTGGTTGCATCATCTTGGCTATCCAACTTGTCTGGGTGCATCATCTTGGCTATCCAACTTGAACCTCATCTGTTGAAAATTATGGGAGTCTCATTATCAGCAACCTAGAAATTATGGGACAGAGCAAGACGATATTACTAGTTTCCGTACATAACCATACTTACAGATAAATGGTCGAGGAAGGTGTTGAATTGGGTTTCGTCTTTGTCATTCCTGTACTGAATCCATGTTGGGAGGATACGTACATGACACCTAACAGCAACCGCTGCCTTTGATACTAACTTGGCTGACTCTGTAGCATCACGTGGCCTTTTTAAACCTGCCTCAAAACGGATCTCCATTCTTCCTCCTCTAGATTTAGTTAACCTATCGAGCATTATCCCTGATGTTTGTTTCCTCTTGCGCCAAGGTGCTAGTCCAACAACAAACATAGGAAGTGTTAGTGAACATCAAACTATGAGACTACATATAAAGAAGCATGCAACTGTAACTTGACTCCAGCAACTACCTTCTTGCTGTTGAAGCTCACAAGGTTATCTGATATTGCCAACTCGTCTTGTGTCAAGAGTGCTTGGGAAGTAGTGTCAGGTGGCAAGGGAGGATGGGAACGTGCTGCTAGCTCAGTTGAGCACGAGTAAGTCGTGCAGCTGGTAGTACTATGGTAGGTGTTGCAAGAACTAGGGTTGTCTCTGCTTGTTTGGTGGCAGCTATTTGTTTCTGTTTGGCTTTTTTTGCAACTCATGTAGCATGGGATGCCATGTTTGTAGAATTTTCCGCTGGACTTTGACCTTCTATTGCACCATCATTACCAGCAAAATTTGCAGGATTCATCCGCTTCTCATTCCCTGCCATTCTGTGTTTCTTCCTCTTTCTCTGTGCCATGTTAAGTCAAGCCGACAAGAAAAACGAATAACAATTTAGTTCTTCAGAACAAATTGATGCGTGATGCAGACGAACTGAACTTTGATGTTAGACAACCACATGATAGGAGGATGTAATATGTATGAAAAATAGGACGGAAGAGATAACCAGAACTATGATGTGTAAACTAAGAAGAAGACATTTCACCAAATTAGAAGCAATGCAATGGAAGGTAGACACCATATGAAAGATGCTACAAATATCGCTCTGCCAAGTTAACAGTGTCTCATCATAAATGGTGTTTAAACAAATGTGAAGCAGTACAAGAAATAAATCATATGCAAGATGCAAACAACATCACACTACCATGTTAGAGGTCTCTCGTCATTAGTGCCATTGCATATTCACAACATTGCATATTCACAGCTTATGATGTGTAAACTAAGGAGAAGGCATTTCAACAAATTAGAAGCAATGAAAGCTAGACACCATATGAAAGATGCAACGAATATCACTCTACCAAGTTAAAACTGTCTCGTCATAAGTGCCATTTCAACAAATTAGTAGTACAAGCTAGAAAAGAATGTGAGATGTAACCTATATCACACTCCGAAGTCAAATGTGTATTATGATAAGTGATTATTGCAGGTTACACAACAGTAGTAATTTGATGTAAGAACATGGTGTGATAGACATATATTGTATGGTCTAGAAACATGAACACGTGTCTTATTCAAGTATAATGTGTAAAGTAAGCAGATGGAATTCAACAAAATTAGAAGCAATACAAGCTAGACATCACACATAACATGCAACCACATATAACAGTGCCAAGTTAGAGGGAGCACCGGTGATGCTGCACTAGGGGAGACATGCTCATCATAAACACAGCTTTGTTGAGTGTCTATGCATGTGTTGTCTTGGAAATCATCTTGGGGGTGTGGAGGAGTAGAAACAGTAGAGTCCCTCCGTTCGGAAGGAGCACCTTTATCCGCTGCCTTGCTAACTTCCTTCCGCTTTATTGATTTTGAATTGTCAAGTAAAACCGATAAGAAAAAGCAATAAAATTCTCTCTTAAGAACTCATTCATGCATGATACTGACAATCACTACTTTGATGTAAGGCGAACACATGATACCAGGATGGAATATGTACGAAAAACAGGACGACATGGCATGTTCACAACTGTTTGTGTAAACTAAGCAGAAACCATTCCAGCAAATAAGAAGCAATGCAAGCTAGACACCACATGAAAGATGCAACCAATATGACTCCACGAAGTTAAAAGCGTCCCATCATAAATGGAATTTCAACAAATTAGAAGCAGCGCATGCTATAAATCATATGAAAGATGCAACTAATATCGCACTGCATATACTAAAGGTGTCTCGTCATGTTGCACTAGTGCAGAACCGGGCAATAGCACCGGTTTGTAAGGCCCTTTAGTGCCGGTTCCGTAACCGGTGCTAAAGTGTAGGCACTAAAGCCCCCCCCCCCCTTTAGTACCGGTTCAGCACGAACCGGTGCTAAAGGGCAACCACGTGGCACGAGCCAGCTCCGGGGGCCGGGAGCCCTTTAGTACCAGTTGGTAACACCAACCGGTACTAAATGTTTATGGGTTTTTTGTTTTATTTTTTATTTTTCATTTAAATTTGTGTTATCAATTTAATTTAGGATTGTTTTACGTTATAATGAGTTGTTATACTTGATATGGATATGGATATGGCATATATATATATATACTTGATCACTTAGCTAGGATCCATCCAGTTCAAACTAATTTGCGGTTTCTTTCATAAATGATATATATAATAACTCATCATCATCATCACATATTAATAAATAAATAAACTCTTGCATCATATCATCACCAACAACAGTATATATATACTAGCTAGCTAAAAATCATCGTAGTCATCATTAATTACCACTATTTAATCATCATAGTCATTACCGCTATCTAATCATCACCAACACTAGCTAGCTTAAAGAAGAAACATTCACTTGTAACAGAAGCAAAGATATCATCGAGTTCAACATGGTCATGATATTATAAGCGTTCACAAGCAAATCACTATTTGAGATTAATTAAGTTCAGGACAATACGGACATGAGAGAGGATAAGTACTAAGAGCATGAACTAGCTAAATCACTCCTGCTGCTCCCTCTTAGGTAGAATAGCATAGAACATGTATAGCTCTCCTGATTCATCATACTGGAGCATGCAGATGAATCTGTCTCCTAATCTTGGGTTGTGCTTCTCCTTGCTGCCCCCTCGTACTTCTCTGCGATCGTTAACAATTTTGCTCCAATCTTTCACTATTAAGCATTCTTCGCTTTCAGAAATCCTGAATGCACTCATGTGCAATGTAGGAAATCTTGGTCGTAAGCTAACCATTGACATGCGACCTTTCGTCTCGATCCACTGAGGCACAACTGTCATCGGGAGTCCTTGTTGAAGAACATCGTATAGTAATTAATATACTTAGCAATGAAAGTTTAGCTTCAAAAATAATGTATGCAAAAGATGCACTAAGGACAAATAGTAAAAATCTTACCATCTTTTGATTCTAGATGTGACCGTAGTTCAATACGATCACTATTGGTCGCACGTTTTGAGTACTAACATTTCTAAGTTCAGGAAGAAAATTTGTCTTGACAGTATGAAGATCCTCAAGCCATGAAACATAATGACTTATCTCCTCGTAGTTTAGTTCAGCCCCGGGGCAATAGTAGGTCCTCTCTACCAAGCGCCGGACATGTTTGCTTCAACCAAAATAAGCTGACAATACAAATTAGTTGTCAACTATTTTTGAATAAACTGTATCAAAGACATAAACATATGCATGCAATGTTGAGAAAAACTCACATAATGGTAGAACTGGAGGCATTTGCACATCGACCCAGATGTCTATATCACCTTCAATATCATCTTCCGGACGAATATCAAAGGTGATAACCATATCAGGCTCAAATGCATAAGCCTTGCATAGTGCTTGCCAAGTTTTGCATTCAAAATGGGTGTATGTGTCTCCATTATATAATTTGACGTTGAAAGTATACCCATGCTCGGTCTTCAAGTAAACTCTCTTTACCTTCATATCATCTATAGCACTAAAACCTATCTTATCCAAGACAAAAATTCTTGCATGGCAAGGGATGTGCTAGTAGAATAGTGAAAATTTAAAATTATAAGTTGAAGCAAATGAAGCATAAGTCATGCTTTAAAATTATAAGTTGAAGCAAATGAAGCATAAGTTTTCCATTCAAATAATAATTGCCGTTGTGACTTACTGTATCCACTTCGAATGTCTCATCCAGCTTGATGCTAAGTTTTCCATTCAAATAATAATTGCCGTTGTGACTTACTGTATCCACTTCGAATGTCTCATCCAGCTTGATGCTGAAGCGCCTACCATCAACAAGGAAATTTCTGTCGCATAGGCCGCGCTGGTCTTCACAGTGTTCGCACATAATGAAATCTTTTTCGTCGTCAGATGCCATTTCCTATGTTCATATAGGTGAAACATTAAACACTTATTACTATCTAACATTAATTAATATCTAGTTAATTCAAATATATATTCATCTAACATTTGACATTAATATATCTAACTATATTCATCTCTAACAATTGACATTACTATATATTTAACTTTTCTATCTAATTCATCTAACATTCGACATTAATCTAACATTTATATAAACTAAAAATATATAAAAAATTAAATAAACAGAAAAACTCATTAACAAATAATATTTTTAATTAGATCATCAAATCTGAGATACCTAAATTTTCTTACTAAAAATAAACTAGTTATATTAATTATTCAACTAGTTCAAATCTCATATACCTAAATAAACTAGTTCGATTATTTTCTTACTAAAAATAAACTAGTTATATTAATTATTCAACTAGTTCAAATCTCATATATATACCTAAATAAAGTAGTTCAATTATTTTCTTACTAAAAATAAACTAGTTATATTAATTATTCAACTAGTTCAAATCTCATATATATACCTAAATAAAGTAGTTTGATTATTTTCTTACTAAAAATAAACTAGTTATATTAATTATTCAACTAGTAAAAAAATTTGTATGTGTCTGTGTGTGTACTGCGTGTATACGTATACGTGTGTGTGTACGTATGTGCATGCACAGTACGCCGCGGGGACGCCGGCGCGCATACGGGGCGGGGGCGGTGCGGCGTACAGGGCGGGGGCGGGGGCGGCGCGCGGCGTACGGGGCAGGGGCAGGGGCAGCGGCATACGGGGCGGGGGCGCCGGTGTACGGGAGAGACGTAGCGGGTGCGGCGCCGCGGCGACGACGACAGACGGCGGCGGGCGACGGGCGATGACAATAGACGGCGGGCGACGGGCGGCGACACGACGATGACGGGATCGAGCGGCGCGCGCGGTTGGAGACGAAGTGGGGGATGAAAACTGAAATTTTCGTAAGTGCTATATATATAGGATGAGCCTTTAGTACCGGTTGGTGGCTCCAACCAGTACTAAAGGCCTATTTTCGCCAGGCCAAGCGGCGGGAAACGAAGCCTTTAGTACCGGTTGGAGCCACCAACCGGTACTAAAGGCCCGACCTTTAGTACCGGTTGGTGGCTCCAACCGGTACTAAAGGCCTAGCGCTGCCACCCCGTGGTGCACAAAGTTTAGTCCCACCTCGCTGGGCGAAGGGCAGCCGCACTGGTTTATAAACCCAGCCGCGACTGCCTCTTTAAACTCCTCTATATAGCAGGCTTGTTGGCCTAACTTCTGTGTGCTGCCCTATGAGTCTGCTGGGCCTTTAGGGCCTGTAATTGCACGCCCGTGGCCTAGTAGGCCCACAGGGCAGCGCCCCAATTTTTTTTATAGTTTTTTCTTTTCTGCTTTATTTTCTTCTATTTATTTCTGCGTAGTTTTTTGTATAGTTTTTCTTTTCTGTTATATTTATTTTCTTCTATTTATTTCTTCTATGAAAAATAGCAAATATAATTTTTTTTCTTTTCTGCTTTATTTTTTCTTCTATTTATTTCTGAGTAGTTTTTTTTCTGCTATATTTATTTTCTTCTATTTATTTCTGAGTAGTTTTTTTATATAGTTTTTTTTCTTTTCTGCTATAGTTTTTTTCTTTTCTGCTTTATTTATTTTTTCTATTCATTTATTTTTATATACCATGCCAAGTTGATGGTTAAAACTTGATGGTCAAAGTCTGGAGTTATAACCAAAGTTTAAAAAAATGAAATGCTGAAGTGCAACTAGTTTTTGCCATAAGAGAAGAAGTCCGGAGTTGTAATAAGTTATTAAAAATAAAAAAGAGGTGCAATACTCGTTAATTAGCTTCAAGCCTTTCGGAATAGTGTAAACTGCACTGCACATAGCTCCGTGCAGTCTACCATATTCCTCAAGGCTTGAAGCTAAGCAACATGAGCATTGAGCCTCTTCTTCATCGTCTCTGCACTCAGGGCTTATAAACCGCTCCTAGTCCCTCTCTCTTCGCGAGGTGGGACTAAAAAACAGCTTACTAAGAAACTGTAGTACTGGTTCATGCCATGAACCGGTACTAAAGGTGCTCGTGGGGCCCCAGCCTTACCTGACACAACCTCATTAGTACCAGTTCGTGGCACGAACCGGTGTTAAAGGTTCGCCATGAACCGGTACTAAAGAGCTCCTCCCACATAGCAGTTGGAACCGGTACTAAAGAGCTCCTCCCGCCTAGCAGTTGAATGGTGCATACTGAATGCACAAAAATTCTGGAGTTGTAATAAGTTTTAAAAAATGAAATGCCTTTGTAACAGATGAGTTTAATTTCGTGAGAAACCCGAATACTTCGAAAGAGATTGTCCAGTTTGTAAACGAAGTGCATCCAGTTTTTGCCGTAACCCTCTCTACTTTTTTGAACATGATATGTGGGTGAAATGATGATACCATGACAAGTTTCAACTTTTTCAGAGTTCATTTGTAGTGCTTTTCAATTTCCAGGTCATTTAGTTCTCAAAACAAATCATTAAATGCATGAAAAATAGAAAATGAAGGCATAAACAGTTGAAAGTTGATGGCGTCGCTTTGAATGGTGCATACTGAACGCAAAAAATATAAGAGCATTTAGATCATGATCTTATATTTCTTTACAGTCTGAATTGTCAATATGATCTTATACATCAAAAATACTTTGATCATCAATGATCTTTGTGTGTACAATCTGAATTGTCAATATGAGTATAAAAACATTGAATGAGTATAAAACGCTTTGAATGCTGCATACTGAACACAAAAGAAGTTGGGAGTTCAAATAAGTATAAAAACATTGAAGTGCCCGTATAACAGATGAGTTCTCGTCCGAAACCCTGATACTCCGAAAGACATTGTCCAGGTTGTACACGAAGTGTGTCCAGTTTTTGCCGTGACCCTCTCTACTCTTTCGCACATGCTATGAGGGTGAAATGATGATACCATGCCAAATTTCAACATTTTCACAGTTCATTTTGTAGTGATTTTCAATTTCACGGACATTTAGCTCTCTAAACAATTCGGTAAATGACTGAAAAACAACAAATGATGTCAGAACGTGTTGGAAATTGATGACGCCACTTTGAAACACAAGAAGTCCGGAGTTCAAATAAGTTATTAAAAATAAAAAAGAGGTGCAATGCTGGTTAATTTGCTTCAAGCCTTTCGGAATAGTGTAGACTGCACTGCACATGGCTCAGTGCAATCTATGCTATTCTGAAAGGCTTGAAGCTAAGCAACATGCAGGTGAGCATTGCGCCTCTTCGTCATTGTCTCTGCACTCATGGCTTATAAACCGCTCATACTGCCTCTCTCTTGGCGAGGTGGGACTAAAAATCAGCTTACTAAGAAACTCTAGTACCGGTTCATGCCATGAACCGGTACTAAAGGTCTTCGTGGGGGCCCCAGCCTGACCATAGCCTGACACAGCCTCATTATTACCGGTTCGTGGCATGAACCGGTACTAAAGGTTGCCCATGAACCGGTACTAATGATGCCCACCCGCCTAGCCATTGGAACCAGCACTAATGGTCACATTAGTGTCGGCTCAAATTCAAACCGGCACTAATGTGCTTCACATTTGACCCTTTTTCTACTAGTGTTGATTGATGCGGGATACAAAAAAAACAATAGTTTTATGTAAGGACTTGCTTAATAGACAGATGTACTATGTACTAAATATAGGAAGGCATGTCACATTAACAGGTATAATGTATAAGCTAAGCAGACTAGCACATGAAGTTTAACCAGATTGGAAGAATTACAATCTAGACACCATATGCAACATGCAACCACATATCACGCTGCCAAGTTAGAGAAAGCACCTGCGATGCTGCTGTAGGGGAAATGTTGTAATCAACTATAGAGCTACATTCACTATCTTCATCTAGCATTTCTGTTTCTTGAGAATCATGTCGGGAGGCTGACGCTGCATTCTTTAAATGAGGAGTAGTCCCCTTGCCTGCCTGCCTCGTCATAAGTGATTGATGAGGGGTACACAACAACATTAGTTTGCTGTAAGAACATGGTTAATACACAGATGTACTAGTATGTACCAAAAACAGAAAGTCATGTCATATTCAAAGGTATAATGTGTAAGCTAAGCAGATGCAATTTAACCAAATTGGAAGCAATACAAGCTAGACATCCGGCTGGAGTGGTGAGCATGATCATCTAGGACCTGAGAGCCTGGTGGGAGGCGGGCCGCTTCTCCACCATCGCAGCTTTTTAGTTGGCTTCTAGGTGATGCCTATCTTTTCTGGGCTTGTCACTGGCTCGGCCAGTGCCCTGACTAGCTATTTGTCTTCTGGTGCTCACGGGGTGGTGGTTCATGTAAAAAAATATCTTTCCTTATCTTACCAACTTCGGCCTTTCGAATACAAGCTAGACACCATATGGAACATGCAACCACATATGACACCGCGAAATTAAAGCAAGCACCTGGGATGGTGGTTCATTGCGAGCGAGGTCATCAACTCCAGAGCTATGTTTACCGTCTCCATCTGCTGACACTGCACCCTTTATAGCGCTGTAACGTGTCTTGCCTACCTGCATACGAAGCTGGAGCGACTTCTCTCTTTTCTTTTTGGCTTCTCTCATGGCAGCAGAGTCTGAAATACCCTTGCATAAAAACACAATAGTGAGAGTAAGGGTGAAGTGTGTGCAGAACTAGTGCACTGTAAAAGTAGCAGATAGCAGGTGACTGAAAAATAAATGACAAGAGACATATGATAGCTCTAGAACATTGCATGGCAAACAAAATTAGATTCTACTCCGTATGATTTTGTAATATATGAGCATAGGAAATGCAGGTACTCCTCCAGCACACCACCACATGTGGTCCTATCTAAGATAACAGTCGACTGAAAATAAATAGGCCAGTCGATTTTTTAATGAACCGTCCGATCTATAAGGAACGGGCAGATGGCCTTCGTCTACCTCCCGTCAATCACAGTTGATGATCTTTCTCGAACCACCAGCGACCACCGGCCTAGACCCCTGCCTCCGCTGCCCCGCCCTCCCATCGACCTCACACCACCGCCGTGCTTGGCAGCGCCCCCAGGCCATCCCTTTAATCCCGGCCGACCTCCAGATCGGGCGTCAGTAGCTCTAGGCCGCACACACCCCTAAGATAAACACCAAGGCGCTGCTTCCCCGGCGTAATAGGCGTACTAGCGCCTATTACGCCAGGGAATGCTTCCGTTAATTGGGAATCAACTGGCCAGAAATTGAAATTTAGGGGGGGCGACGGACCTCTAGCTAAGGTGAAATAGTATATGAGGAGAAACCTTGTGCATCGCGAGTTACTAGGAACATCTAGTATCAAGAAGAAGCGGTCAACTAGTGTCTTATGTGGGATGAATATCGTGCAAGTAGAGATGTAAGATTTGCATGAATAAGGGAAGAGGAGTACCTTTTTCGGTTACCGGTGTGGTCACCTCCACATGTCGCACCGATATTCTTCTTTTTACCAGGGAAACCGGTGTTCTGGAGGGTGCAGGCTTGGACGAACCCATGGACAAATTGTTGACTGTGTTGCCGTGGCCGTATGTCGGCGGAGGGGAAGCAGATCCGAGGCGGCGAAGGACGGCGTAGCAGGAACAGCTCTGGTGCGGTGGAGGGTGGAGAAGTTGGAGCAGCAGCGGTGAGGTGCAGGACAGCGTGGTTGAACTGGCTCGGGTACGGACGACTCAGCCTCGACTTCAACTACTAGCCATGGAGGGTGTTGCGGTTGAGGTTGTGGTGGACGACGACGTCGGGGTATCGGCTCCGGCGTGATGGAGGAGGATGGCGGTTGATGGGTGGGATGGGGTGGCGGACAGAGGACGTCGGGGTTTCGCGGTTGGTGGAGAGGTAGTTTTGGCGCCCACGGAGTACGAATGGGGAATCGGACGGGTGGGGGGAACCATGTTTCGGTCTGGGACGCGCTTGTTTTTGGCTTTTTTGAACAGAAGATGGGACGCGCTTGTTTGAAATTTGGGGAAAGTACAAACTTTGCCCCCCTCTTAAATTTCGGACCTACTGCGGGTCGGGGGTAGGATGGTAATCCCAGGTGTCCCAAATAGTGGGCGGGAGAGATTTCGGCCGCACGCATGTGTGCTTAGGCGGCCATTGTGTATGAATGTTTTTCAGATGCGGTTGCGTGGCGTCTAGATGAAGCTACAAACCTACCCCGGTTTAGACCTTTGGACGTCGGGCGAGTAGGTTTCACGGGTCGGAGTTATTAGAAAAGTAATTTCCTTGTACTACCAAACATTGGTCTCACGCGGTTTCGGGCGAGTAGAGGCTCTTTTGGGGCTTCGTTCGAAATTTTGAAACACAAGCATTCACATTTAGAGTACTCTTGAACTATGAGGATTGACCTAAATATACAATGTTATATTTGACCTTGTATGTTTGAAAACCTCATTAAATTATCCGCTTCTTTTTGAAATTTTGACACTTGAAAATCCTATAACTACGATTATTTTGGAATGGAGGAGCTAAATTTTAATCTATTTTGTACACAACTACATTTGCTATTATGTACAAAATCAGAGCAAAGATTGGTGCCCCCATAATTTAGGTATGGTTTACAAATGCCATGATATCAAATTCAAATAATTGAATGGACTTCATGTTGAATTCGGTTTTTTTAAACCACCTTAAGTTGAATTCAAATGTATGCTAGTTCATAGGTAGCTATTTATAATGTCCATTGTGTAACTTTCATATGTATAATGTGCTTTACACACACAACATGAACTATACTCACGTTTATATTCGATTGCTAAAGCGATGCATTGTCTGGAGTTCAAAATACTAACTATGTGGATCAATTGTGTCGAATAATAACATAGACATGCTCAAATTTGATGGAATCTAGATGTCTGATGGATCAATGACCGCTCCTTACGCGAATTGCAAATATCATGATCCCATCCTAATATTTGGATACAATTTATATCTTTAATCAATGTGTAGAACAGTCTTTTACGTGTAGTTTCACTCTCCATCGGTGGTCTCTCACACATGCTCACACACTCTCTCCCGAGGTGTCTTTCTCGCACACATGCTCTAGATATAACCCTCCCTCCCTCTCGTAACCATTTACAACTGTTTCCACTAACCTTTATCACAAGCACTCTTCCTCTCGCAAACATACACACGCACAATCCGCATCGACCCTTTCGATATACATGGACCTGCCTACGTGTCTCATGTACGCACATTATCTTTACGCCTGTCTCTCACGCATTGTCTCACACCTCTCTTCCTAATCGACGAGTATGATTCTAGTAGAGCATTTTGTACGATGCCCCTTAAAGTTAGGTTGGATGAATAGTAATATCAGAGATAAAGGGGTTACCTTAGTCCGAGAACCTAGGGTTACAAATCCTAGCCGGCTTCGTCAGTGGACACAGAGTCCTTCAAAATTCTGCTATCTTTGTCTTGTACGACTAGTCATCCATGGGTCTTCCTAAATGCGTCACGGGCCGACCAATGTGGCGCAGGACGGAACCAAACGAAGGGCCTCACCTCGACCCATCGGACCTCACAGGGTGACACACCCTCTGCCCCCACGTCTCATTATCTTCTCACACCCACACATACCAACACAAACACCACACACACAGAAAATTTCTCCTGGTGCCTCTATTCCCTCCCCCCTTGCATATACACACTCAAGGGAATGGAATCTCTTGTCGTTATGTCATATTCCTCTCTCTCTCTCTCTAGACCACTCTCATTTCTCGTGCTATCTCTCCCACGCCCCCCCCCGTCGGCCCCTCTATCCATGCCTCTCTCGAATACGTAATACACACACATACCTCTCTAGGCCCCGCCAAATGCATCAACTACACATTCACACATGTTACATCACGTACCCCATTGATCTAAAAATCCCTCTCTTCACGTTTATTTCGCATACAACATTCCTTTTGAATAAAGTGTGGCCAAAAAATTATTTTAGAGTTTCTACATATATACAACATTACAAAGTTATATGGAGGAGTACGAACGCTAATTTGCATTGCATGGTGCCCACAATGATATTTATTCCGCACTGTGAATTTGTATATCTTTATACTATATACAAAGTTAGTCATAATAAAGAGAAATGAAGAGCATCTCTCTCCATCGCATACCCCCCTGTACGCCCCTTTCACGTATGCACACAAAACTATCTCCAGGTCCTCTAAAAGTAAGCCCCCAGAAAATTCACGCATGTTTCATCTTTCTCTCGCGATATATGCAATGACGATCATTCTATTTGAAGCAAAAGAACGATACGTACATTGGACTTCAGAATCCACTCATTACGGTCATCATTTACATTTAGTGGTTATTATACAGTCACGGGCTCACCGTACAACTCTGTATTTGCTCATGACATGACTAGTTGACCAGTTAAATGCTCCACATGGCACCTCTAGTATTGCATCACATTATCTCACTACCATCGTGCCCACCTGTCGACTTGTATCTACTCTACATCTACACTCTTATAAAATACATAAAATACACTCTTATAAAAAACAGAGTTGGTGATGATGGTGTTCCTGCCATCCTGCAATATAGGCCGTCCGATTTATATCTGATGGATAGGAAAGAAACTATGGCAATTTTGCAAAAAGGTACCCACACACCTCTCCACATTTTCAAATAAGGCCTTCCCTCGTTCATCATTTTCCCTCACAAGATAAACAAGTCATACAAATGCATCTTGATGTTACGTGCAATGCACGGGCATCTTTCTAGTAAGAATGAAAACAAACGACAAAAAAATATTTGGACGGTGGTTCGAAGTCGACAGCGGGCACAGCGGACAAGGTGGCCTTGTATTGGTATGCTGAGCCGTCTCTTTTAACACACATGAGCTGGTGTGGTGATTATACACACACGCACGCATGCACACGAACTACATCCACGCAACACTCACACAAACACTTGCACCCACGCACGCACGCAACGCTCACACGTACACACGCAGCCATGCACTCACACACGCACACACACGCATGCATGCACACACTAGTACACCACACGACCAACATACACTCTCATGCTCAAGTGCTCAACCTACACGTGCATGCACACACATCAGGCCCTGACAGACACATACACAACCAGGTGATTCCCGCTCACGGGTTGGAGCCTTGTCGCGCCTGCGTAAATTTGTGTTTATCTAAACTTTTTCCTATGAGAACTGACAGGTGGGACCCACAAGGAACGTGGTCAATTTAACTAGTCAACATGGCGCCACGCAGACTATTTGGCCGGTCAACAGAGTGCAATCCGATGCTGAACTATGAGCAACTGACCGCATAATCACCGCAAAACGTATATAGTGACCGTAATCAGCTTATTCTGAAGTTCGGTGACCATAATACGCTTTTCTCTCTGTAGGCCCTCCAAAACTACATCTCTACACGTTCTCGCATGTTACATCTAACAACTATGCAATACAACACTACTACTACTACACTCTAACACAATAAATCTTATGTGTTTTTAGTTTTACTAGATATCATATTGTTACTTATAATTATTCAGTTTGCATACATTAAAATTGCCTTTGAAATGTATGGCCAGTATCATCTACCGCGCGGGAAAAATCCCGCCCTTTCCTGTTTAATCGGGTTTGTATCGATGGATCGTGCGAAACAACAAAACTATAGTACTATACAGTACAAGTGACAGTTCACTAGGCCGTCGTGTCGTCTACTCCTCCGTCGTAAGAGTGGAGTGCTCGCTTTCATAAATCTTCTAGTCCCTTTCGCCAACATGTGGGACATTAAGCTATTGGGTCCACGTGTCATACTGGAATACAGTGCAGAGCAGTCGGGGTGAAGCACCCCAGTCATGGCGCCGGCGTAGTAATGAGCAATGAGGCGTCAAATCACAAAGCTGCACCTTTCCCGTAGTTAAGTTTGAGGGACGAAGCAACCATCATTTCACTCATTGCTGAATCTGCTTCTCCCTCATCTTCTTCAACTTAGCCACGTGTTGCTTCTGCCGTTGTTCTGCCTCATGTGGGACGCGGATCGGCTTGGTAAAGCACTGACACGTGGGACCGCATGTTAGCAAAACCGCCAGGACAACGTCCTCCGAAAATAAGAAGCCTAATCCTAGACTTACAAAGGGCTACGTAGCTGCTACGTATACTTTCCATCTAATCTATATATGCCCCCTGATTTTCAGGTGGGGTGGGCCTAATCCTCTCCTTTAATCCAATCAAATAGTCCCACATCACATCAGTTCATAAATTTACGTAAACCATTACATGGATGTAGCATTGCTCAAATAAGAAACCTCCCCCGCCATCCGCACGGCAAAATCACCTCCTTTTTACTAATCTTGATTCTATAATTTTTTAGATCAATATAATTGAGATTTGTATAGATAGCACACAGGAGCAAAACCAAGTGGTACGGTTAAGGGCATCCACAATGTGTAGCCAAATGTGAAAATAGCTTTTGGCATCGTGGGAACCATTGTGGACGGTGTTGCCAAAGCCAAAAAGATGGAACCGAAGCTCCCGGATTGATTGATTGAAGGAATAGAAAAATGCAACGTCTCTCCTCTTTCTCCCATGCTTGGACACATGTAGTACAGTATAGAGCACAGAGTCTACTCCCTGTCCCTTCTATCACAAATCACAAAATCACTCTTCGCTGACTCCGCTTCTCCATCGTCTTCTTCGAGAAACCATCTCACCGCACTAGTACTCCTAGTAGTACTCCCTCCGGTCCTTTTTTGTCTGCGTCTAAGAAAATTTCGTTTTCCCCGCAATGCTCTACGCATTGGCATTTTTTCGCTGCTCTTTCCAACCGGGCCCTCCATCCCTTTCCACCGCATGCGTGCCTGCGGTAATCCCATCTCTCTTTCCCATGTGCTTCGCATCTTCCCAAGGCAGAGAGAGTTGCTTGCATGCAGAAATAGGAGACAGAGTGAGAGGCGCATGCGTGCAGAGAGATGGACAGGGGAGAGAGACATGACATGCATGCAAAGTCTGAGCCAATCTTGCATGCAACCAGGGTCTCCTCAGATGAATCCAGGGGCAAAATAGTCCCTTTTTTTGCTAATTGCTACTCTCCTTGGTATACGGGCTGGACCTTAGATGCAAAGAAAAAGGACCGGAGGGAGTACTAGTAAAGGACTTCCTGGATACAAATAAGGCGGTTGTCTCGGCTTGCAGGAGGCACTTGCGAATGACTTACCGTGGTCTCCCTCAATGGTGTTCTCCGTCAAACGCACTTCGCCAAACCACCCAAAAAAAGATATCGTCGACGTCAACGCAATGGGGAAGGAAGTCAAATATAGTTACTACCTCCATTTTTTTGTACACAAGGCCAGTATATCAAAATTATAATTTGCAAAGGGCCACTAACACTAATCGAGGCAAAATTGATGAGGTTAGCAACCAAGGACATTAATATCCCCTGCATGCATGCGGAAGTGAGAAGGTTGGTTTGCATGGCGCTGCATTAATCAAGCGATGAGGAGTGAGATGGTTAGCTCTTTGATCTTTGGAGAAAAAAATATGCATTAATTGACACGTGAAACGAGGATTTGTATCGATTAAATCCCGCGAAGGAAACCCCCGCCTTTCTTTTTTAACACTAGTACTCCTAGTACGTACGTACTTATCCTGTTTGGGTCTAGGCCTTGCATTGCCAAACTTCGCCACACATTTTTGCCAAGCTTGCCTAAAGTTTTCAAAATGAGGAAGTACACTTGCGCACGGCAGTCGCGGTCGCACTCCACCCTCACACGATCGCTCCTGCACGTCGCGGTCGCATCGCACCCTCACACGGTCGCTCCTGCACGTCGCGGTCGCATCGCACCCTCACATAGTCGCTCCTGCACACCGCAAACCCAACCAAGGGAACGCACCCTCACTGATAGGTGGTGTCGCATGTGAACAAAACAAACTCATCC
The DNA here is from genome assembly GCF_002162155.2 of Triticum dicoccoides. NCBI lineage: Eukaryota > Viridiplantae > Streptophyta > Magnoliopsida > Poales > Poaceae > Triticum > Triticum dicoccoides. Next base: position 467,283,292 of record NC_041388.1, on the reverse strand, counting down.
ATCCTATCACTGACACATAATTTGCATTCATAGATTATGTTTATCCAACCGCATGTTGGGGAGTATCCGTACGGCCCGTGTGGTGGTCTGTTGGGGAAGAAGAAGAGGTGAGGAAGAAGGAAAGAAGGGTTAGGAGACGTAGGATATTCATCCAACCGCCTGAAATGGTAGACTGACCCAAGTTAGGCGACTTGCATAACAAATATATGTTTTTACACAGCAAAAGATCCATCAAAACAACAACATAAAGAAAAACTATCACTGCTCGCAGAAAGAGACGACCTCGTCGTCTTTGGCTCCCGGCGCGAACCAGCCGTCGCTGCCGATGTGTGTCTCCGCACCATGGTTGTCCTCGGCCTCCAGCTACTCGTTCAAGTGGAGCATGCGGGCGCTCTGCATGGACGAGAGCACAGCCCGGTTCAAGTCGAGGACGTCCGGTTCCGCCTGCAGGAGGGCCTCGATGGCAGCGGCATCCGTGTGCTCCGCGTCGAGTCGAGCCTCCGCCGCCCGGTTCAAGTCCAGGATGTCCGGTTCCCCCCGCAGGAGGGCGTCGATGAGAGCGGCATCCGCGTGCTCTGTGTCGAGTCGAGCCTCTGTCGCCCGGTTCAAGTCCAGGACGTCCGGTTCCGCCTACAGGAGGGCCTCGATGGCAGCGGCATCCGCACGCTCCGCCTCAAGTTGAGCCTCTGCCGCCCGGTTCACATCCACGACATCCGGTTCTTGTGGCAGGAGAGCCTCGATGGCAGCGGCATGCACGCGCTCCGCGTCGAGTTGAGCCTCTGCCTCCCGGTCCTCCTTTAGTATCGCCATGTTGAACCGCTGGTCCGCCTGCACCATGGGGGAATCGGACGCCGGCACGTAGTCGACGTCCATCATCTCATACCCATCGGGGGCCTTCTGCGCCGCGACCTCCGCCATGAACATTGGATCGGCTGCCTCCTCCTTGTAGCTTGGCTCCAGAGAACTTGGGGATTGGCCCACCGCAAAGCGAGCTTGGGAACGGAGGTCTGTGGCGCCAACAACCGTCGCAATTTTTGTGCGGCGCTCCGGCGTCAGCATCTTGTAGTAAGTGATCTTGCGGCGCACCATGGCTTTCCGGCGAACTAGGGGACGCTTGATGCGGGCTAGGGGATTGAAAGGTGGGGGAATGGGCTGGAGATTTGGTGTGGTTTTAGGGCAGTGGCTGGCGTAGGCCGAGCAGCGAAGGTTCTGGTGTGAATAGTGGTTCCGGTGACGACCGGTCAATCGGTTTTGACTGTACGTCGCTCTTGTCGCATTCGCGTTGCAGCCCGGCACGCTGGACCCTCCACATTGCTCACCGAATGGAACACGCTTCCTCTTGCGTTTTCGCTCACTTGTGGGACCGCAGTTGAGAGCAAACCGACGTCCCTCCCCCTCCCCCGCCCACGTCATTTATTATACCACCACTCCCTCTGTTTTATGCGGAGTAAATAAAAACAGAGGGAGTATACTACGGATGAGGATCCCCTAACGTGGCCGAACCCATTGAGTAACTGATATGCAGGGCCTAGCAAGCTTGGGGTCCGCCAGTAAGTGATCGAAAGGGAGGGTAAGGTAGGGATACCTACGTCAGAGGATCCACTTCCACTATACTACTTTGACCAAATGTTAGAGTAATAATATATGACATGCAACTTAAACAAATATTACAGTAATAATATATGACATGCAACTTACACAAAGCATACAGGGTCTAATGCGTTTTTCGAGGCTAACTTTGACCAAATGTTAGAGTAATAATATATGACATGCAACTTACACAAAGCATACGGTCAAATTCGTATGTGAAAGGAGTTTCCAATGATATAATTTTCACATTATACATCTCATGTACTATTAATCTTGTCAATAGTCGAATTGGAAACCATCTCGAGTACAAATCTAGGAGTACGTATGAATCTAACAATATTGATTGGACGTTGTTGAATGTTGATACCTTTTTGATCAAAGTAGAGATACTTTGACTACACATAAAACTTACATGTAAACTAGAAAGGATAGGAGGGAGTATATTGTATGTTCAAAAACGAAACAAACATTGAATACCCTTTATATATGATTTGCGGATGCTATGATCACCGGTTCAAAATTTTGAATCCGCCTTAGGTATCACATGCCCCGACTCGTTCCCTCTCGATTTCATCTCGAGGTCCGGAGATCTATTGAAAGAGGACTAGGGTGGGTACATGCGAATGATACTCGGCGGAATGTTCAAATGAGGCATGCGGGAGGATGGACTCGACTGGAGGGCAACATGATTGATGGAGAAGAGGGTTGGAGAGGAATGAGAAATAAGCAAACGCCACATGATTATACTTGAACAGCTCAAATAAACAATAATTGTCTCGCTTGGCCTACATAGTGAAAGGCCTAATGCGCAACATGGAGCACTGACGCTCGAATATGGCCGGGAAAATAGGGAAACCGACATGTGGGGCACACCCTCGGGACGACGTAGCGCAGACTAGTCCAATGGAGGAGCTGGCCCACGACCTCCTCGCCACTGACAACCGTTCATGTGGGTCGTTGGGGCCAACAACAAGGCGCAGCTCCAGCATCGCCTCTGGACACGGCGACCGCGGTGAGCGACACGCTCATATCGTAGCTAGACACGGTCGGTTTCAGTGTGCTGAGGGTGGCGTTAGTGCTGTGGCACGACCAATGGTATGTTTGGTTTGTGCCCAAGGTTGCCCCATCAAAGCATTGGGTAGCCAAAAATTTTGTTGAGGTATTGGTTGCCCATGATTTGGCCGACATTGGCAAGAAAAATGAACTAGAGTTGGCTAGAGTTCATTGGCATGCCAAAGAAATGGCAACCATCCAAACAAAGACCAATCTTTGGGTCATGACCAAAATTTTGGTTGAGGTATTGGTTGCCCATGATTTGGCCGACATTGGCAAGAAAAATGAACTAGCGTTGGCTAGAGTTCATTGGCATGCCAAAAAAATGGCAACCATCCAAACAAAGACCAATCTTTGGGTCATGACAAAAATTTTGGTAAGGTGCACTTTGGCCATAATTTTGGAGTGGTGTAGCGCGGCCAACTGCATCCTCTAGACCTGAGACCATGCTGGGTCGTCTTGCTTTTTCAATGACATGCGGGGATCGCATGTGAGCAAAGGGCATCTCCAACGTTGCCACCACCGTAGCTGACTACCCTGGCACACCAAAACCCTTGTCCCTCGCGCCATCGCGCGGTGCGTTCCCAGCCGGTGCCAGCTGCCCGCATTCATGTCGTCCGTTCGTATGTCGTCGTTAAGAGTCTCGGTGCCCGAGGAACCAACTCCGGTGACTTAATGACGCACCCGTACGCTTGGCGTCACCGGAATGGGATACTTAAAGCGGCAACGCCTAGCTAACCTCCACACCATAGCACATCGTCCTCCTACCTGGCACCACATCCGCCATGACCGCAAGTGCGAACGCTCTGCGGGAGAGCTTGTATTCGGGGATGAAGCTCGAGGTCGCCGCCCTTGCTCAAGTCAGCTCTCGCGACGCAATTGCGGCGTAGCCGGACGCGGACGCGACCACACAAGCGGTGGCCACGCTGGCGGCCAATGACGGGAGCACCGTCAACCACGCGTCCTACTTGCCGCCGTCCAACGTCTGGCACCGCCGAGGTCGGGGACTCCTCCAAGGATGAGTAGGGCATAGGAGGCGGCAGGGTATGGTGTGCCAACTGGCCGGTCCGTATCCCGTGTTCTACTCTTCCTCGCCGGAGATTGCACCTTCACTTCACGGGTCTTGAACCCCGCCCCCATACATAGAGATCGCAGATGGAGGACGTCGGTTGCCGCCATAGAATAGGTTTAGGGTCGGGGTTCTTTTATTTTTTTGTCCTATAAAAGTTCGAAATGTAATGAAAATCTGCCATGTTTGCATTAATCTCGGCCGGTGTATATGAACTTCCACAGTAATATACATATTGTAGGAGTACTAGCAAGATGGTCGTGCGTTGCACGGAAGATCATGGTCTTGTGGGAGAAAAGGATGAACGAGGGAAAGCCTTATCTGCAAATGTGGAGAGGAGTGCGGGTAAATTGTCATAGTTTCCTTCATATCCGTTAGATATAGATCGGACGACCTATATTGCAGGATGACAGGCACACCATCATCACCAACTCTGCTTTTTATTGAACCGAGAAAAATCTAACATGCGAAGTAAAATAAACACATAGGGTCTATACATACACAAATTATCTTAGGCACTCCAATAGTACGTCCACTACACATTCACGCATTTCACATCTTTCTACATCTACGGGAACCTACGAAAGGGTTAACGTAAAGTGCCTCTCTCTCCTCCCTTGATTTTCATGGTGGTGGGCCCCTCCCTCCCCCCAATCTACAATCAACAGCTCACACGTTTCACATTACGTTAATTACGTAACTGGGATTACATAGGTGTAGCATTACTCGTCTTAAAAAACCCAACTAAGCCAACCTCCCAGCATATCGCGCGGGAAAAGACCTGGCCGCGCCATTTTATTCGGGATTACCGGATTACTAGTAGTAGTATCGATGGATTGCGCGAAGCAACAATTTTTTTTTGAGGGGGCGAAGCACCTAGTTTAAAAGGGAAAAAGGCGGCACACTCACATCACTACTGTCACGGTCGCATTGCACCCCACACACGTTCGGTCCTGCACACGGCTCACGCAAACGGAACGCGCTTCGGCTTGCCTCTTCATTGACACGTGGGACTACACTTGGAGAAACTGACCATGCGCCAAACTCCCCCCCGCCCACCGCGTGAAAATCCTCTCCCCCCCCACCCAAAAATTCCCCCCAAATCCGATTCAACCGCCCTTCGGCC
>NC_041388.1:467251667-467278035 GCF_002162155.2 Triticum dicoccoides | reverse complement strand
CTCCATTCGCTCCGCCAAAGCCGCCCTCCCTGCCGCGCCGATACGTCGGCGCCGTGGTTTGGCGATCCTCTCGCTCCCACAGTACGCTCTCGTAGACTGCCGTCCTCTAGCCGCGCCGCCACCTCTGGCTACGTTCTTGTGGAGGCGCACGGCGGTCAGCGCCACCACCGCTGGCGACGTTCATGTGGAGACGCATGGCGGTCAGCTTCTCCCACGGTATGCGCATTCTAGACTAAGGCCCCGTTCATGTCGGTGTAGCGCTGAATGTTAGCTGATAGACGATGTTAATCTCACTGTTTGCCGAAGTAGTTTACTGTCAATATGCTCTGCTTAAGAAGCTTCCTTGCCCTGTTCTGCACTCAATCTGCTTAGCTAAGATGGCATGCCAAGGCCGATTAGTTGCTAAAATATCCTGCCATATATTTATTGTGACGTAGATTGCCATGGTCTAGTAGCCAATCTGTTAGGTGAAATAGCTCTACACTGTTTTATACTCGATCCTTGTTGCTGCGATGGCCTTCGATAGTTCGATGGCTGTGTGCTCGGCCTTATTGACTGCTGAAACAGCCTGCCATAATTTGGCACTCAAATCTGTTTGCTGAATGAGCTTTACATATATTTCGTTACTTAGATCTGCTCGTCCAAATATCTTGCCATAGCTTTAGACATCGACCTAGGTATTTTTTTGGACTTCATAAAAAAGCATATATGTTATTCCTGTAATATCGAGTAGAAGAACTAATTTGTATGTCTAACAGATGGACAGGACTTGGATAACTTCTGCTCGAAGATTCTCTGCTGCATATGTTGAGGGGCTTGAAAACTTCATGAACTTTATCAGAGCTGAGTACGGTGGTCCGAAATCAGATGTGCTCTGCCCGTGTAACAGTTGTATGAATTCAGTTACAAGACCCCAGTCAACTGTGCAAAATCACCTACACTTGTATGGGATGTCGGTCACATATACTAGGTGTGTTCATCATGGTGAAGCTGTGAACGTTAATGTTATTGACTACGTGGAAGCAGCAGATCACCATCTTGATCTGCCTGATGCTCAGGTGGAAGAGGAGGAGGAGGTGGTGGTGGCGGAGCCAGTGAGTTTGACCAATATTGAAACAATGCTACGAAATGCTCGTGCTTTCCATGAACTTTCACCTGCAGAAGAAAAATAGTGGGCCCGCATGTTGGAACAATGCAATGTTGCTGTCACCCCAGGAAATAAGCTGTCAGTATTCTTAGATATGGTCACCTTTCTTCAGGTGAAGACATCTGAGTGGATGACCAACAAATCATTCGATGCGATGTTGGCTGCTTTCTGCAAATCTTTCCCAGATGCGTCTGAGCTGCCACACACCTACAGTAAAATGAAGAATTTCCTTCGTGCAGTTGGAATTGGATATGATATGATCCATGTTTGTAAGAATAATCGTGTTCTGTTTCGGAAGGATTATGCCAACTTAAGTGAATGCCCGAAATGCAAATCATCAAGATGGAAAGTTGGCGATGCTATGAAGAGGATTCCTCATAATGTTCTGAGACATTTTCCAATTACACCAAGATTGCAGAGGTTGTTTCATGATGCCGAAACAAGACAAGATGTACTATGGCATTCTAGGAACCAGGAGTACAGAGATCAGAATGTAATGAGCCATCCATCTCATGGTAGTGAGTGGAAAAGCTTCATTGATAAACACAAAGAGTTTGCTGCTAACCCGAGAAACATTAGACTTGGCTTAGCTTCAGATGGATTTAACCCATTTGGCCACCAGAGCACTACATATAGCATGTGGCCAGTGCTTGTTATCCCTTACAACATGCCTCCAAATGTCTGCACCAAAGAATCAAACTACATGATGGCCTTGCTCATCCCAGGTCCAAAAAGTCCTGGAAAGGATTTTGATTTGTTCATGGAGCCTCTTGTGGAGGAACTTCAACAGCTATGGAAGGGTGTTCTCACTCGAGACCTATATAGCAGCCCACCAGCTGATTTCTTTCTGCATGCTGTTATAATTTAGTGCATCCATGATTATCCGACTTTGGGCACTATGTTAGGGCGAACGACACATGGTTACAATGCAAGTGTTCGCTGTGATAGGAATCCACTGTCATACGCAATACTTAGCAAGATCTGTTACATTGGACACCGCCGTTCCCTTGCCAAGGACAAGCCGCATCCTAGAAAATACTGAAGACATGTGTTCAATGCAAAGCATGAAAACCGTGATGCGCCAAAGAGGCTCACCGCCGATGAGTTGCAAGTGGAATTAGAGAAGGTCGGGCATATTACACTAGGAAACCATCCTGGTAATGGTAGCGGGAAAAGGAAGTGTGGCAGGGTAGAAGAGAGATTATTGTTTACCCGCAGGTCCACTTTGTGGGACTTGGAGTATTGGAAAGATTTGGATCTGCGGCATAATCTTGATGTGATGCACATCGAGAAAAATATATGTGACAGCATTATTGGCACACTTATTGATATTGAAGGCAAGGCGAAAGATACCTTAAAATCTAGGATTGATTTGACACACCTGGGTATCAGAAAGGATTTGCAGGTGCAAGATGAAGGTAAACCACGGGATATGGCACCAGTTGTGTACGTCTTGGACAAGGTAAAAAGAAAAGTATTTTGCGAGGTCCTTTCACGTGTGAGATTCCCACATGGATTTGCTTCCAACCCTGAAAGGAGAGTCAGTGCAGATGGAAACAAGGTACAAGGGTTGAAAACTCATGACTGCCACGTCCTACTTCAAAGGGTTTTGCCTGTTATCCTTAGAGGATTGGGCCGCCCTGACTTATACAGAGCAGTTGCAGAGTTGGGACAATTCTTCAGGGAACTCTGCAATAGGAATATCAGGATAGATGCTTTGGAGCGTCTTAGAGACAAGATACCAACTATCCTATGCGACCTTGAGAAGATATATCCTCCAACCTTCTTTGATGTGATGGTGCATTTGGCTGTTCATCTACCTGATGAGGCACTACTTAGAGGTCTAGTACAGTATGGCTGGATGTACCCTATTGAAAGGCGGCTAGGTACTTTCAAGGGCTATGTTAGGAACAAAGCTAGACCCGAGGGTTCCATTGCAGAGGCCTACATTGCTACAGAAGCGTTGACATTCTGCTCAAAATACATTGAAACAGCTGATCAGCTTAGAAAAGAGGTGGGTGAAGACAATCTCGGGATCAATGTTTTCGATTATTCTGTTCGAGTTACAGGGAAGAGTCGACAAGAGGACAAACCTAAAGATTTGGACAAAATGGTTTGGTATGTGTTGAATAACTGTCCTGAGATACTACCTTATATCAAGTAAGTGCAGTACTGCAGCTTATACATTGTAATCTACTAAACTTGCAGCACGTTCTTATATATTTAGATGTTCGACGTGATCACTATGTTGTGCAGCATCTACAAAGAGGAGTTACTGCCGCAAAATCCAGGAAACATTGACAAACTCGTTATGGCAGGATTTGCGAAATGGTTCAAGAACCATGTAAGCTTTTGAAGTGCACTGTCAGTTTTTTTAATATATTGAGTACATAAGATGATGAGCTTGTCTATTTTCTAACCATAGGTTAAGAAGATGCGGGAGGATGGGCAGGCAGTTGATGATGCCCTTTACTCACTAGCAATGGGTCCTGATACTCGGGTAAGACATTATGAATCTTGCGTTGTTGGAGATGTGTGCTACAACACCCTTGCACGAGACGAAGGCAGGAAGACACAAAACAGTGCCATCATGAGAACGGATACGTATGACAAAGAGACAACCGAAATTTATGCTAACATAACAGACATTGTTCAGTTGCAGTATATCTCCAGTTTCGAGGATCATCGGTGTGTGGTTCTGTTGTGTTGTCGTTGGTATAACCTGTTTTCTAGGATCGCAAAACCCAGAGCTGATGATTATTTCAAATCCATCAATGTCAAGGCGGCATACCAGACCAACGAGCCTTTTATTTTGGCAAATCAAGAAACACAGATATTTTTCTTGGAAGACACATTTGCACGTAGCGATGACTGGAGAGTATTGCAAAGGTTTGAGCAGAGGAATTCGTTCAATGAAGTTGCACAACAAGATGATGCTTACACTGCTCCTGATGTACAAGATAACACAGATGTTCTTAATATCTTTGAGAACCATCAAGTCAAAATGCCGGCGAAAAGATTGCCTGTCGTGCTGTGGACATACAAGAGTTGATCAAGAAGAAGCCAATGTTCGAGGACGTTGAGGACGAAGAAGAAGATGACACCGTGGGGAATTACGATTCAGACTGATACACATGGCGAAGATGTTGACGCTGCTGCTGCGGATGATGATTACATTGCTTTTGTCGTATTTGCCTGTCAGAAGACGTTTTTTATCTACTATGTGAAATTGTGTTTGCTATGACAACTGAAACCTGATGAATATGTTGTTTAGTATTTTGCTGTAAGAACATCACTTGTTATGTATGCTAATTTGTGTTTGGTGATTGTATGACAACTAAAACATGATGACATTGTTGTTTAGTTGTACTCATATTTGGCCGTGAAACTTGAATTTGATGACATAGTTTGTTGTTGGACTGCAATTTGCTCGACGTCTTCGAATGAGAACAAAGCCGACCCAACAGGTCCTCTGCTATTTATTTATTTATATGAGCAAAAGGGGATACCCCCTGATTTCCATTAATAGAAATCATTAGATGTTCACAACACTACGCCCAGCCTGCTACACAGGTTTCATTCATTACTAGTTTCAGCAAAGTGCTCATGCCATAGCCACTGAATACATCACGAGTGCTACATACACTGCAAATAAAGAGACAATCATCCTACAAAGCACATCGATTTTACCCATTATCTTCACAAGCTCTTTCATCTCCTCATTGCTGTCAAGGCCGTTCAGCAGTTGTTGCTTGGCCATGATCAGAGGAACTACATCTTTAACCTTCTGCTCTGCATCTTCCTCTTATGTCGTTCCTTCAGTTAATTGTCCAACACCCCAACCTGTTGGTATTGGGATTCCTCGGCTAACCAAATAATCAGCATAGTTGCATTCCCCCACATCAGCAACTTCCCAGAAATACAAATCACATGAATCTTCCCTTTTCTGCACGAATCAAATTGGAAGATCACCAACCAAACTATTAAAAAAATCAGCAACTGAAAGCAGCAGAACAACACTTAAACATATTATTACCCCATGATTCGGGCATTTATAGAAGACTCGGCCAAGGTTGCGGATTGTGGTTGAGACGCGACGGATGACTCTGCATGATTTGCAGCAGTGGCACCACACCAACGGCAGCAGGTTGCGATGAGCAATCGACTGCGGTGCGCGTGCCGGCAGGGGTGTGATGAGACCCACAGGCGATGATACGGGTGGCGACTTGGCGCATATCTGGTTGTTGCCTGCTGAAGAGCACGTGGACGAGCAGCCAGCGGACATGGTTGCTTTGGCCAGAGCTTCTGATGCTAGGCAGAGTAAGTAGAGAAGAGGAGAAGCGAATGTTGGATATGTCAGTTTCATTACTTGCAGAGTAGCATAGCACCATATATAGTCATAGTCTAGGTTTGGATTCGAACCAGCTACAGGAGCACGTCTTTCTTTTTTCTAAAACTCGGCAACGTCTCTTTACTGGTACACTAGCTTGTTCTGTACGCCTTCCCAAGTCTTTGATTTTCTTTCTATATATAAAAAAGTATGCTACTTGGTGTCTGCTTAGTCAACAAACAATTGTGCCAACCTTGACCGTTGGACTGACATTCAACGTCTGTCGCGTTTCTTCAGTCTCTTCTTCCTCGAGCCACCAAAGCCAAACCAGCGCCGGCGGGACCGCCTGCTCCTGCCTCCCACGGCTGGTTGTGATCTTCCCCGGCTCCTGTTTATTCCCATCCGAGGCCTCACCATCGTCCTCCGCCTTGGTTCGCTCGCCACGGCGCCGCCCTCCGGTGTTGTCAACATGGTCAACAACCGAGAGCAATAAGGAGATGACTGTACATGGTGAGGATGATAGTAGGGACCCAGCACAGCGCGTCGTAATTTTGTTTTTTCGGGACAGAGAAGGGTATCAACTAGGTTGTGCAGGACCCTTGGCCCGTCTAGCCCAGGCTTTTGTTTCATATGTTTAGCACATGACCAGCCCAGTATGTTTTTTTCCTTTCTGAAAATGGCTAGCCAGCTATTTTGTTTTTTGCAGAATAACCAACATAGGCCTACTTGCTTTTCTACGCCCTGTTGGGCCGGAAATCTTTCAAGACGAGGAGGGATGCATTTTTCCTAGAAAATGGGCTATAAATAATAAGAAATGGGCTATAAGTAATAATAAATGGGCTGTAAAATGAAAAAAATACAGCAAACAGGCAATTAGTTCCAAAATATTGTTTTCTTTTGGATTTTGATATTTTAAATTTCATTGTTTTTGTGCGGGTAAAATTTCATTGAATTTAAATTAAGGTATATTTAGATTTAAAATTAATTTGAATCTGGCTAGAAATTTCGGGCTGTATGCTGTGTGGGACAGATTTGGAGGCTGACTTCTGGGTCTACGAGGTTGACGTGTACTTTGGCTTTGTCAACTTAGTCCACAAACTATATCTGATCTTCTTGCTCCAGCCGCCCAAACCAGCTCCGGTGGGACTGCCTGCTCCCGCTTCCTGTGGCCGGCTGTGCTGCCGCACAGGCCGCACCGCCCCACCCTACTTCATTGCTGGCCAGGCCATTCCTCTACTCACCCACACCTCCTGTTATTTTCCGGTGACGGCAGCCGGACCAGTAAACCCTCATACTCCCCACCACGTGGGCAACCATTGCTGAGTCTTCCCTGGCTCCGTGTCGTTCCCTTCCTAGGCCTCGCCGTCGTCCACCGCCATGGTGCTCTCTGCGCGGCCTGGTCAACATGGTCAACGAACGACATCCATCAGCCATGGACTGTACGCGCAAAATAATGATTCCTCCACTTGACAGCTGGGACCCACCGGAAGGGCCTCTGTATTTCGCGAAAAAATGTTCCCCCCGCTGACATGTCGGACCCACCAGCTATATCTTCGCACGCAAGGAAGTGCCTCCTTATTACGCACAAAAAAATGAATACCCCCCTGCTAGCTGGGACCCACCATTGTGGGAAGCTGACTTGTGGGCCTACTAAGTTGATGGGGACGGACGGCTTTGTCAACTTAGTCAATATGAACGATTCTAGCTCCAGTGACCGTACTATGTCCATCCGATGCCTGTAGTGCTTCTTCAACCTCTGGTCTTCTTGCTCCAGCCGCCCAAAGCAGCGCCGGTCGTGCCGCATGCTCCTGCCTCCCGTGGTCGGCTGTGCTGCCACGGAGGCCTCACCGCCCCCTACTATTCCCACCACTGGCCAGGCCCTGCGGCGACGGCAGCCTCACACCGCAGCCGAACCAGTGAACCCTCCTACTCCTCTCCGCACGGGCTTCCACTGCCGCGTCTTCCCCGGTTCCGCGCCGTCCCCTTCCGAGGCCTCGCCGTCGTCCACCGCCATGGTGCTCTCCGCGTGGCGTGGTCAACGTGGTCAAGGAACGACTTCCATCGGAAGAGTACTATACGTGGAGAGGCTGACAGCTGGGTCCATGGCCACAGCCCAGTTTTTTTGTGATTTGCCAAGTAAGTCTCTTTGTCAGGACTGTTGGGCTGCAAATCTTTCAAGACGAGGAGAGGTTTCATTCGGCTGGCCGAAAAAATGGCCCATCAGTAATGAGAAATAGGCCGTACATTTATAAAACACATCAAACTGGCAATTAGTTTCAAATATCTTTTTTTTCATTTCGAGATTTTAAATTACATTATTTTTTATGCGTGGAGAATTTGTTGGATTTTATGTTGATATACATTTATTTTTAAAATCAAGTTTGAATATGAGTCGAAATTTCGGGATTAAAAACAGTTTGGACCGCATCGCAATATGCAAAATTTCGTATAATTTATTAACCGTGGCCATTATATGGGCTGTAATGCTAACAAAAAGAATATGGGTCCAAAAAACCTTAAGAATTAGAAAATGGGCTGTAAATTATTAGAAATAATGGCAGATGGGCTGTATGCTATTTTCCACAGATTTGAGGCTTTCCTAAAAAAAGGTTGACACACAAGCAATGACTGTTGGATGTCCATCGAACGGCCGTCGTGCTTCTTCAATCTTTATCTTCCTCCTCCAGCCGCGGGACTGTCTGCTCCCTCCTCCCCGCGGACGGCTGTGCTGCCGCGCAGGCCTCACCGCCCCACCGTACTCCCATCGCTGGCCCAGCCATCCCTCTACTCACCCACAACTGCTGTTATTCTCCGGTGACGGCACACGAACCAGTAAACCCTCGTACAGTCGTACTCCCCTCCATGTGGGAAACAACTGCCGAGTCTTCCCTGCCACCATGTCGTTCCCTTCCTAGGCCTCGCCGTCGTCCACCGCCCTGGTGCTCTCGGCGCGGCCTGGTCAACGTGGTCAACACCGACATGCATCTGAAGTGGACTGTACATGGAGAGGCCGACAGCTGGGTCCATGGCCGCACGCAAGGAATGCCTCCTTATTACGCGCAAAATAATGATTCCTCCACCTGACATCAGGGACCCACCGAAAGGGACTGTATTTCGCGTACTAAGTTGACGGAGACAGAGGGCTTTGTCAACTTAGTCAATATGCACGATTCAAGCTCCAGTGATCGTACCATGTCCATCCAACGGCCGTAGTGCTTCTTCAGCCTCTGGTCTTCTTGCTCCAGCCGCCCAAACCAGCGCCGGTCGTGCCTCGTGCTCCTGCCTCCCGTGGCCGGCTGTGATGCGGCAGAGGCATCACCGCCCCCTACTACTCCCACCGCTGGCAAGGCCATCCCTCTACTCACCCACACCCCCTGTTATTCTGCGGCGACGGCAGCCTCACACCACAGCGAACCAGTGAACCCTCGTACTCCTCTACGCGTGGGCATCCACTGCCATGTCTTCCCCGGCTCCACGTCGTCCCCTTCCTAGGCCTCGCCCTCGTCCACCTCCCTGGTGCTCTCGGCACGGCGTGGTCAACATGGTCAAGGAACGGCTTCCATCGGACATGGACTGTACGTGGAGAGGCTGACAGCTAGGTCCACGGCCGCAACAAGGAAGTGCCTCCTTATTACGTGCAAAATAAATATTCCTCCACCTGGCAGCAGGGACCCACCGGACGGGCCAACGTATTTTGCAAAAAAAATGTTTGCCCCTGACTGCTGGGACCCACCAGCTACATCTTCGCACGCAAGGAAGTGCGTACGAAAAAAATGATTCGCCCCCTTACTGCTGGGACCCACCAGCTACATCTTCGCAGGCAAGGAAGTGCCTGGCAGTCGGGACCCACTTGGTCGAAGCGTACGTAGCGTTGTCATTCTGGTCGCGAATGTGTACGTACATATATACTGGTGGATGTAGAGGCGCGCACGTGTCGTAGTAGAGGCGCGTACGTGTCGTAGTAGAGGTGCACACGTAGCATGTACACATACGGATATCGGCCAGGCTGCAAGAAAGAAAATACGGCCACGTATGTGTACATACGGGCGGGGTCTCGAACGCCTACTCGCGCATACGTACGGCCAGGGCTCGTGTACAAGGCTGGGTCGGAACGGAGAAACAGCGTCGTCGTCGTGTTCATGGGGAGGCAACGGAATGCGTCATGTTCCTTGGGAGGCAACGGAATGCGTCGTGTTCATGGGGAGGCAACGGAATGCGTCGTGTTCATTGAGAGGCAACGGAACGCGTGGGAGCCAACCGGCTGGGTCGGAATGGAATGCGTGGTTGTGTTCATCGGGAGGGCTTGGACGGAACAGGCGATGGAAACGAGGCCTGGCGTACCGCAAAACGAAGGAAACGGACCTCCTACATTCGGAACAAGGTCCTATTGATCAGGAGGGGTCCGGCGTACCGCAAAACGGAGGAAACAGACCTCCTACGATCGAAACGGGGGTCCTGTTCATCGGGAGGGGTGTGGCGTACCGCAAAACGAATGAAACGGACCTCCTACGGTCGAAACGGGGGTCCTGTTGATCGGGAGGGGTGTGGCGTACCGCAAAGCGGACGAAACGGACTTGTGTTGGAGCGCTACGGTCGAAACGGGGGTCCTGTTCATCGGGAGGGGTGTGGTGGACCTGAAAACGGGACTCCACGGGATACTGTTCATCTCCATCGTCGACCTCCTCCAGCCTCCACGGGCTACCGTCAACCTCCTCCAGCCTCCACGGGCTCCTGTTCATCCAGCCTCCACCGCGCGCTACTCCACCGGCTACTGTTCAACCACCCCTCCACGGGCACCCCTCCACCGTCTACTATTCATCCAGCCCTCCACACCATGGGGTCCTGTTCAACCACCCCTCCACCATCTACTGTTCATCCAGCCCTCCACCACACCACGGGGTCCTGTTCATCCAGATGCAACGCCACCGCTCACTGTTCATCCACCCCCCCCGCAACGCTCACTACTCATCCCAGAGGCAGCATCGATCGGCTTCAGTTAGCATCAGTAGCAAAGGAATCGCTCGATCGGGTTCAGTTAACAGCCATCAATCGATCGCTCGGGTCCAGTAACACGTAGCCTGTAGTGCAATCGCTCGGGTTCAGTTAGATCCCAACACCTCGCTTGGGTTCTGTTAGAGCCAACGCCTCGCACACACGCGCGTACGTGTACGAGAGAAACGCGCATCGCTCGGCCCCCGACCTCCCACCGTAACCGGGAACTCCCCGAAATTTTCGTCGCCCTCGCTTCTACCATGGTTTTTTCTGTCATGGACGGCCCAAAGAATGCCATGCAGCTGCGTCTCCGGCCCGCCCGGGATGAAAAGCCCATTTTCTGTCATGATTTTTTGTCACAGAAGTAGGAGCCCACCAGATCTATGATGATACCGGGTTTTGTCACAATTATCGTCATAGAAGTGTCATATGTATGATAGAAAAAAATTTGTTCGGCCCAAAATGTCACAGATGTGTCTTTTTTTGTAGTGATGGCTGTAGCACGGACTCCAAGAAAATTGGTGTCGGATGGGATCCGTGTGGGTGGCGTGTGCCGTACTGCTAGACATGAATGCTAGTTATGGCCCATGCCACGCCCACTATATCGAGGTGCTGGTTACGAAGAACAAATTTCCTGGAGTCCATGCTCATCCCTCCTCTATCTCTCTTCTCAGCCATCCAGCAGACGCGCGGAGCCCATCGTCTATTTGCTCATATGCGGTCCCACATGTCAGTGAAAACGTAAGAGGACCCACTGAACATGTCAGAAGATCTTTGGTGGCCGCTTTTGGAGTTACTCTAGAGTAGTAAGATTCTATTTACAGTTTAACCCAAGATGCACATCAGGTGGCTTCAACTACCACTTTATTTTCTTGCATGACACGACCTGGATGCTGGATGTCCCACGTGTCGGCAAAAGGAGAAAGAACTCGACCAAATCTTCGGTTGTGCTCTCGGATTAGACTAGTTGTGCTAACTTAAAATTTTATTGTGTCGAATGGATGCAAATTTTGGTATTGGGAAGAAGAATACAATGATATGTTGATGGAGCGCAATTTAGTAGATGTTATAGCACTTTTAGCTAGCATAGAGGCTAGAGATGAGACTAGTGCACTTGTTGATAGAATAGACGCTAGACACGTCTACTTCTTTACACTCGAAGAAGAAAGAAGCACGCAAGATCGAACCTCCTCAGATCAACAATGAATGCATCGAGAAGGCACTAATCCAACTTAAAGGAGCAGTTATGGAAGTTGGATATCTTCTAAAATGTATTCTTGTGGTTCTTGTTTTCTTTGGACTTGCTTTTCTAGTCAAAATTTTGGTGATGTATTTCCATGTACCAAAAAATCAATGATGAAAAAAGGATACGTGTTTGCAAAGAAAATGTACGCGGCCGGGATGCGTTCGCGCATTCGGCGCACGGCCACCGCATCCGAGAAATGGCCCGGACACGACCCCATTACCCTACCCAAACGGACAGAATCTAGGCAAAACGGAGGTCTGTTTGGGGTCGTGCATTGGAGTTGACCTTACAAGTGGGACCGCAGTTGAGGAAATCGACTATCGGCAAACCCCCACCTCACCCGCTGCGCGATGGCTGAGTTAGAAAAACGACGAGGTTGAAGAGATTGTTGTAGCATGGACTCCAAGAAATATGGTGTCAGATGGAAGTTGTGCTGGTGGCGTGTGTCGTACTCCTGGATGTGAATGCTTGTTCTGTCCCATGCCACCCTACTACTCCTACTACTTATAGTACTAGTAGTAGTATCGAGGATTCGAGGTACTGGTTACGTACAACGAACACATTAACATATGGCCCACCTCATAATGTGGCCAAATTTCCTGGAGTCTGTGCTAGGTTAAAAAGTGTTCTTTGAGAGGATGGGTGGCTGGTCTCAAGTTTAAAACTTGTTGTATTACATACGTAGACGTAGAGATAGTGCAACATGTGAAGCTAGTACAAATAGTATACTATCATCCGATAACCTGTTGCAATGCACGTACAATTATGTATTCGGAAAATATTTTTTTGCCTCGTCGCAGCACCCACTCAGAGAAGCGACTCGAAAGACATTCATAAATTTAGTAAGTTTATCACAGGCATATCATTTTATTACATACAACAGGTCATCAACCCACAACGACAACGAGGATACATTATAAATACAAAAGTTTTCATCACACACCAAATAACAAGCAATGAAATGAACTTCAACTCAACCAATCCTCGGCGTTGGAAACGCTTGCTTTGAACCACAAGCGATTCTTTGGGAAGAGCCGGCTACTGTCAATCTCGAGACCAACGCAGGACTGATCATCCAGGCTGAAGTGGCCTACTATATCAGGACCAGGGTAGGGAACCACCACAATGTTCGAGGTATAGATACAGTTGCTTCTCATAAATGGTAGTAACGTTGTGTCAACAGCAGCTGGATCGCCTTTAACCATCATTGGATAGTTTGGTCCAAGGAAGAGCGAGTTTGCTCCAAGACTATCAATACTGTACCAGGGAGAAAGTGTTGGCGCTAGCACACCAGTATCCATCCCGAATACCCTGCAAAAGGTGTTGGAATATGTCCGGAGAGGGCGACCATGGGAGACAACACGTGCTCCCTCAGTAGTAACAATCTCAGTGCACTGTATACAGACAAGAAGAGGTGATCCATCAGAATTAGTTGCCAGCCGCAATTGATTATATAAGTTTTGCTCGTCCTCATGCTCGTGATCATCACCATCGTCATCTCCCCCTTGGTTATAATTTTTTTTCAAGTATAGGTGGTGGAATGTTCACAGGACCTTGGAAACACAAGAAGAAGGTTAATTAGTAGAGAAGGGAAACTTGCTAACTCGCATGCATGTGGATGAAACAATTATAAAGGTGGAAGACAAACATACTGAAACTACGAGGATCCCATGCAAAAACAGTGCCACGAGTAGTGGCAGCAAACACAAGATCCTTGTATTGAATTGCATCACAGTACACATCCGTGTATAGAAACTAATTTTTGAGCAATATCCATCCAGTCGGGCCATGAAGGATGGCAACAAACTTGTCAAAAATAGCAACAACTTGATAGTTCTTGTAATTCCAAGAGTGGTTGTGAATTTGACAAATTGCTATCTTCCATAGACGACAGTCACCATGATCGTATTTGAACGTACGTAGATCATCTGTGTGCTCAACCTCAGGGCACTCTGAGATTTTTGGAAGTGGAATCCGCTGACGAGTGTACACATTCAAAAGTTCCCACTCGCAATTGTACCCAATATAAACATCACAATCTCCATTTGCTCCAGCCCAGGCCTTACCCTGAAGCGATGGCATCTTGACATCACACGTGTCGTTATGAAGCGGCATCAACTTGCACAAGGTGAGGCCTCCGTCGTCTACAGCCATGCGAACAGGCTTATAGCGAAGAAGATAAGGGAGATCAAACCACTCCTGGACCCTTGGGTTCCTTGTAATGATGTTATTAGTTGAGTCGAGAATGTTCTTGAATGAACCTGCCATGCTAGCCGAGGTTATGACGTCGCACCAATCAATGAGTTCCCCCACCACATCATCTTTTAGATCGGGGCAAAAATAACGAGGTCGTTTCAGCTTGTTCCCTCCATGGAGAAGACGACCGAACAATGGCAGAAGGAAGGGTGAAGGAAAATGGAGGAGGGAGGAAGAGCGTGCGACAGCAATTCCAGATCGAGAGGGAAAGGCGAAGAGTCGGTGGACGGTTGCCAGTTTGCCACGGTACACGAAGAGGTGCCCCGGCCTACACGTCCTTTCAGAAATTGTACAAAAGGACTCACCGTCGTCTCTCTGACATGTTGGACTGGGACCACGTGTCAACGAAACATGGTGTGTAATTTCTCGTGCAAAATGCGATCTGGCCGCGTTGGCCCGAGGTGCCCCATTAGTTATTGACCTTTATTTTTTTAACATACAATCTGAGAGGATAGCTCCTGTGGTCATAACACGTGAGCGGATATATAGGTGGCCTAGGTGGGCAGGCGGCAATAATCTAAGTGCTAAATTGATCCAATGCTTGGTTTTGTTTGGATTTTCCAACTATGACCATTGGATAGAGTGAATCAATGTCTTACGTTCAAAGTTATTCTCATAGTACTATAGAATGGTATAGGAACATGGAGAGATTTGGTTGGTTTTATATCACTAAATAATATAAAATATTATGAGTGCAGACGCTCCACCCGAGGTTTGTAGCTCCTTCTCGGTCGTCGGGAATATATGTTCTTCCACTCTTTCATTTAAGACATGAGCTTTGTTCATCCTGTTGTCGGCACGTGAGATATCTATATGCCTCCATTTTACAAAATCATACTATATGCCTCCATGACACGCGGGACATCTAGCATCAAGGTGGTGTGTCATGCAAGAAAATGGAGATATGCAGTGCGTAAGTGAGTCGTGCACTTCGATGGCACCTAGTACTACGCAATATTTTTTCTCCTCAATGTCATGTGAATAGTGCACGTACTCAATGACAGAGCACGAGATGGTAGCCATGGGCATGGTCGACCCTTTTTGGCGAGAGTACTAATAAATATGTAACTTTGATGTGTCCCGTCAACTCACAGAATGACGAGAAGCTTGCTTACTACGCCTTCTCCCTTGCCAACGCATGCGCACTGACTCGTAGCGCGAGGAGAAACTTTTGCTTACAAGCGGTGGACGTGCAGCAGTTCATTTGGTGTCAGATTGCCAGAAGTAGTACCATCATTATTGTTCGACTTCCGGAAGAGGAGAAGAGCCAAGCGCAAGGTCACCTACTAACCTAGTACAGTGCTACTATAGCCAAAGCTGGTCCACCTTCTTTGAGCATGGTTAATTAATATAGGCGGCTCTTGCAGCGGCACATCATTTAGAGCAAGTACTCTCTTTGTAGGATCAAAGGAAGTGAAACAAAAGTTGGAGAGGATGCTAGATTGCCAATTAAAACATGATTACATAGGGAAAAATCCTATAGCATTCTATCCTATGAATCAAACGACCAATGTAGGAAAATTATGAGGGGGGGGGTCTCTCAAACAGTGTTCCTCGGCTCGCACCTAGCATCATGGTGGTCGAACTTGGAGTCATTCATCTGGTACATGTGGCATCTCAGATCTGGTACTCCAATATTAGGTTGGCTCTATGTGATGTGGCAACTGCATATACTAACCGGATGCTGGCTATACTACTACGGTACTCACACTCCAAGAAGTGACTCAGAAACATTCATAAATTGAGTCTATGACACGCATTTGCAAATGTACCATTCATTACATACAACAAGTCATCAACACATAATGATAACGATGATACATGTTGGATTATAAATTATTTCCAACAAAACATTCTAGTAAATACTAAAGTTTTCATCATACAACAAAAAAGAAGCAATGAAATGAACTTCAACTCAACCAATCCTTGGTGTTGGAAACGCTTGCTTTGAACCACAGGTGCTCTGGGAAGGGCCAGCTATTGTCAATATCGAGAGCAACGCAGGACTGATCATCCAGGCTGAAGCGGCATATATCAGGAGCAGGGTAGGGAGCCACCGCAATGTCCGAGGTATAGATACATTTGCTTCTCATAAATGGTAGTAACATTGTGTCAACAGCAGCTGGATCGCCTTTAACCATCATTGGATAGTTTGGTCCAAGGACCAGCGAGTTTGCTCCAAGACTATCAATACTATACTAGGGAGAAAGTGTTGGCGCTAGCACACCAGTATCCATCCCGAATACCCTGCAACGGGTGTTGGAGTAGGTCCGGAGAGGGCGACCATGGGAGACAACACGTGCTCCCTCAATAGTAACAATCTTAGTGCACTGTATACAGACAAGAAGAGGAGATCCATCAGAATTAGTTGCCAGCCGCCATTGAGTATATAAGTTCTGCTCGTCCTCATGCTCGTGATCATTACCATCGTCATCTCCCCCTTGGTTATAATTTTTTTTCAAGTATAGGTGGTGGAATGTTCATAGGACCTTGGAAACACAAGAAGGTTAATTAGTAAAGGGAAACTTGCTAACCCACATGCATGTGGCTGAAACAATTATAATTACGATGGAAGACAAACGTACCAAAACTACGAGGATCACATGCAAAAACAGTGCCACGAGTGGTGGTAGAAAACACAAGATCCTCGTATTCAATTGCATCACAATACTCATCCGTGTACAAAAACTGATTTTTGAGCAATATCCATGGACGAACCGTGGAATCAGTAAGGAAGGCAACAAGCTTGTCGAAGATAGCAACAACTTGATAGTTCTTGTAATTCCAAGAGTGGTTGGGAACTCGAAAAATTTCTATCTTCCATAGACGACAGTCGCCATCATCGTATTTGAACATACGTAGATCATCTGTGTGCTCAACCTCAGGGCACTCTAAGATTTTTGGAAATGGAATCCGCTGACGAGTGTACACATTCACAAGTTCCCACTCGCAATTGTACCCAATATAAACAACTCAATCTCCATTTGCGCCAGCCCTAGGCCTTATCCTGAAGCAATGGCATCTTGACATCACACGTATCGTTATGAAGCGGCATCAACTTGCACAAGGTGAGGCCTCCGTCGTCCGTGCCCATGTGAACAGGCTTATAGCGAAGAAGATAAGGGAGATCAAACCGCTCCTAGACCCTTGGGTTCCTTGTAATGATGTTATTAGTTGAGTCAAGAATGTTCTTGAACGAACCTGCCATGCTAGCCATGGTGATGACGTCTCACCGATCAATGAGTTCCCCCACCACATCATCTTTCATACCGGGGCAAGAACAACGGTGTCATTTCCGGCTTGTTCCCTCCATGGAGAAGATGATCGTACAATGGCAGAAGGAAGGGTGAAGGCAAATGGAGGAGGGAGGAAGAGCGTGCCACAGCAGTTCCAAATCGATAGGGAAAGGCGAAGAGTCGGTGGACGGTTGCCAGTTTGCCACGGTACATGAAGAGGCGTCCCGGCCTACACGTCCTTTCGGAAATTGTACAAAAGGACTCGCCGTCGTCTCACTGACATGTTGGAACGGGACCACATGTCAACGAAACATGGTGTGTAATTTCTCATGCAAAATGTGATCTGGCCGCGTTGGCCCGAAGTGCCATATTATTTATCGGCTTAATTTTTGTAATGGTGTGTCGTTCAGTTTTGAAGCACAACTAACTGGTACTATTTGCAGAGAAAATATAAACTACTCTACCACTACTCCACCTCTAGTACTAGTAGTATAAAAAAGATATATAGGCTGGAGCTTTAGAGCTTTCTTGCTAAGGGCTGCCCACTTGCTTCTCACACTATCAGCCTCTCTCCAGATCTAAAAAGATGGCCTCTCTCTCGCTCCTCACCGGTGGTCACAGATCCGCCGGGGAAGAAAAAGACGTGTAGCATTGACGCACTCGTCGTCGGCGAGCGAGGTCACGCACTGACAACATGGCCGTCCTCTCAGACCTAGCTCCTGCGCGGGATGGCCTCCATCCCCAAGCTCGCTGCCGTAGTGCGTGCGGAGGACGACGACCACGAGCGAAGCCACTTCCTGCCGACCCTCGGGTATGCTACCTCTTTTTGTACCATACCCCTGTTCTATTGCCCCATCTGCCATGTTGCTGCATGTGGATCTTTTTCCACTCCACCATCTTCCCAATTTGCTATCCTCTGCTCTGCTGGTCACGCAGACGAAAACCTTAATTTGCACTATTAAAGGAAACCCTACTTCATGCATACTAATCCATGTCTGGATTGAATAAGGAAAGGAAGGGAGACTGTACTGTCCAAGAGAGTAGGCATCGAACCCGCATCTAGGTTGAAAAGGGGAAAATCAGTAGCTAAGGAACGAGTCTCGTGTCTCTTGTTGAAGAAGGGTAGAAAGGCATGACAACGCAATAGAGAATGACCAGGTCGAATCGGTTTGTTGTCCTCACATAGGAAAAAGGTGGCTGAACATAACAAAAATGGGACGTAATCCACATATGCTGCCTGGATATTTGTTGCTCTGGGCAACCATACCTCCTTCACCACTCTATGCGTCTGTGGAGGTACATCATATTGGTGCGCCCACTGTCCGAATGGGCCTCCCATGCTCTTATTGTCACTTTTTTGCTGTTAGTATAACGCCAGCAGTCAACTCAAGCAATGCTACTGCTAAAGTGATGCCACATTTAACTAATGCCGCACTCAGTCTAGTGCCACCAAAAATTTAAGCAATGCCATTTAGTGTCACTGGATTATTTTAGGGTTAGCTGTTGATTGTGGATGTATTAAAGATTTTTCAGCTAAGCCATTCTAATGTTGTTGTACAGCCAGTATACCAACGATGAAACTTGTTACTACCTTCAGATTTTTGCACTGTTAATGCTTATAGATTACATACCTCACTTTCATGAGATAAGTTAATTTTTTTGTACAGTGTCACCAAAATGCCAAGGCGCTGATGTCATTTTATTTTGGTTAAACTGCACAAAAAATTATGAAGACAAGAGGAAAGGTCAAGAGTGGGCAGCTCCTCCTCCGGCTGTTCTCTTGATTTGTTCGATCAAGTTTTAATGTTTGATCGATTATCAAGATTGGGATAGTAATTTTTAAGGTCCCCCCGAGTTTGAAATGATATTTACCTCGAAGGTACATGGTTTGTAATTTTTTTATACTATCATTAGTTAATAATGCTAGTTACCTTCAGACTTTTGTATTTGGTTTAATGCTCATGCACAGCTAGTATACCAATGCTGAAATGTGTTACCTTTACATTTTGTATTGTTAATTCTTATAGAAATCTTCCAGTGCCAGAGTTTATTGAAATCTGTTCAGTAAAACCATTGTACTATACCCTGTAATAAAATAACTACTCTACTGTTGCACTAGCCACTAGATTAGTGTATATTTGTAGTATTCGAAATTTCGAATGGTGTTGCATTAGCGTATGGACATAAATAAAGTGTGGCAAGCTTTCCCAGATATGTGCTCAAGAAAACTACTACCTGTTTTTCTAAATACTAGACGTTTGGGTACTTTAAACTGAACCGCGAAAATGTCTTATATTAAGGAACAGAGGGTGTAGAGTTCGCTCAAATTATCCCGATAAAGCTAGTCACACCTTTGTTAAAATTAATGTTCATTATGTTATCGGAGGAGGTCTGTAAGTTTGTCTCTAATGCCTGTCGACTACATACCTGACATCATGATGTAATGTTAAGTCATTTCCTTTTGTACAGTGTCACTGAATTGTCAAGGCGGGGATGGCATTTTATTTTAGTTGAACTGCACAAAATATGCTTAAAGGAAGAGGAAAGGTCAGGAATCGATCGTTCTTTCAGAAAGAACTATATATGCCTTTCTGACATCAACCGTTGTTGCCTTATTTATTCCTTCAAACATGTGGTTTGAAACAGTCTTGCTACCTTTTCCCATTATGAAATTGGAATGCTTATATTTGTGAGTCTATGCTTCAACTAGTGCCACTTTTATAGTAATCACACTTTCAATATCTATGCAAACAGGGATGCTCGATTTTAGTGGAACTGCACAAAAACTCCAACTGGTTCAATATTAGGAGCATGTTTTCTTCCAAACCTTTATATCCAATTGGTGGCACTATGAGCTGTTCATTAAGAAGGTACATGGTTTGCTACTATCTTGCTACTCTTTTTGTACTGTCATTAGATAGTAATACTAGTGGTTTGCATGTGAATTTATTGGTAGGGTGGACCTACATTGCAGGTGCAGGACAGGATTCAATGATTGGATGCTCAATTTCGGTTGTATCGATTTCACCTCTTCCATCACTGCGAACATGGATATCCTTGGTCTGATGAAGAATAGGTGCTATATTTCTGCTCTGAACAAGCAAATCAATGTAGTACGAAATTGTCCAGGGCAAAACATGACTGTATCAAATTGTCCAGTGCAAAACATGACAGATGCTAAGCGAAAGAGACATGTTTAAACCGAAAATTCAAGGTGGGGTATATGTTTACTAGCTGCTTGATATTTGTGCAGACAGAGATGTCTGCCCGTTGCTATTTGGCAAACACACAAAGTGACCGCAATTTTGGTTGAATTGCACAAGAGAATAGTATAGTCACTGCATGCAGTGCCATTTGAAAATAGACACAGAAAGATTGGATAGTCAGTTCATGGACTACATAAAAGTAGTACTATACTATTATTGGCCAACACTAGGTGCTTCATTGCTTTGGTCTGATTATACAATGGGTATCATTTTTCCTAAGTTAAAGTTTGTATTCCAAAAATAGTCTCGCTGTGTGATCGAGAGAAGACCAAATCATATTGCAGTGGATGTTCCTCCATCATGTGTGGTTCATTCTCATGGTTCCAGCTTTTGGTGAAACCACTTACATTTCCAAGAGGAATTGTAGACTTCACAAACAAATTTGTCTTTCATTCTGTACTGAATGTTGGCCAAGAGAAGCATCCATGTTAGTAGGAAGAACATAAATTTTTTCTAGATCTTTGCTTTTGGAGCTACATATTTGTATATGATCTGTGAATCATTGAGATGCATTAACATGTTGATCTTATGTACGGGAATCGTACTAGTTGGTTTTAGTTGTGGATGATCTTTGCTTTTGGAGCTACATATTTGTATATGATCTATGAATCATTGAGATGCATTAACAGTTCGTTCTATCTGTTCGCTCAGTGTTTACAAGTTACTGATCGATCACTAGCTAGCCTACTAATGCGCTCCTGGCAGTTTTACTTGCGACGCAAGATACGAGGTTGAAGTTCTTTGAATAAAAATGCCTACCTCTGAACAAACTGACAAGCTTCTCTGAAGAAAATGCCATGCAAATCTGAAGAAACTGCCAGCGAAAACGTTCGCAAAAGCCTTATCTCCCAACTAAAGTTCATCAACTAATGCCCTCGGCTGCGACTCGTTGCATGATGCTCCACGTACTGGCTGCGAGCGATTTTGAGTGCCTACATGCAGCCAGTCGTAATTAAGGCAGCTAACTGATGCGAAAAAGATGCGCTTTAATTGTTGCAGGCCTTTTAAATCCGTGGAATCATTATTGACAAGGAGGGAGATGATTCAAGTGCACTCGTTTGACCGTCATGCCGACGTGTGACCCAGCACGGACGGGACAGGATGACACATTCAGAATTTTAGTTTCTCTAGTTTTTCACGGCAAGCTGGCCTGCTAAGCCATGCCTGCTTAATTATGCATTGGATTCCGATGACCATCGCGCTACCTTCCGCCTATAAGTACTGTTTCCCGGCCTTCTATGGTGGCACCGTGACCCAACTCACTCTATCCTCCTAAGCCCCCACCGGCCCAACATCGCTCGCCACTTATCCTCGCTCTCGCCACGTCCGCCATGCCCCCGCCCGTCCGTGATAGGCGAGGCCGGAGGCGGTCACCGCCGGAACTAGTGTTCGGTTTTTCACCGGAAGGCAGACGGAGGGAGGAGACATTCTATCGGTCTTTAGATGGCAATGCGGAGATCGAGGACTTGTTGGAGCGCGACCGCCTGGCGGAGGAGCAGGAGTTGTTGGAGCGCGACCGCTTGGCAGAGGAGCAGCATATCGCCGATTTGCACTGCTAGCGGGACATGGAGCAGCAGCGCACCGACGCTCTGAGGCTGACTAAGTGGAGGCCGGCGCCCGGCAAATATCCCTGAAGGCTGTCGGGCACGCACGCGTTCGCGACACCGATTTTTACTACCAGCTCGTCAAGTGGGTTTCCCGCTTAAAGCCGAAGCTTCGGACAACCACGCCGGCATGGAAAGGGCCAACGCGCGCGAGCAACGCACCCTATCGCCCCTTTGGCAAGTCCGAGGCGAGGCGGAGGACGCTGGTGCCGGCGTTTAGCGGGTATCGCAAATGGCGGTCGGCATCGTCTAGTTAGCTAAGAGTAAGTTAGTACTTGTACGCTACTAGAGTATTAGTGGGAGTAGATAGTTAACTTGGCTATGATGGTTGTCAGCGTGGATGTTCAGTACTCTATATGTGGATCAGACCTGTTACTTTGCTCTGAATGTTGAACTTCCCATTTGAATGTGTGTAATGGGCTGTTATTTTTTAAATGGGTTGTATTTGTCATCCATGGGTTTAGAGGCTGACTTGTGGGCCTACCAAGTTGACGCGTACACAATCAGGAGATGATTGTACGTGGAGAGGATGACAGCAGGGACCCTCCAAGGTCATGGTAGTACGCAAGCAACTGCCACCTTATTTCAAGCCAATAAAAATGGCTCCTCCTAATGGATTTCTGACATCTAGGCCATTGTCAACGTAGTCAATAAACGAGAGAATTGCACAACGAGCGGCTGACACCAGGGACCCAGCAGCTCGCCCAGTTATTTTTTTGGGTTAATTTGATAGATGCCACTCCAAATCTGGTGTTTCTGAGAAATGCCACTGCAATTTCCAAACTTTGGAAAATGCCATTTCATGCCATTTCCAGTGGCATTTTTTGAAGTCTGGAGTGGCGTTTTTTAAAGTTTTCAAATTGCAGTGGCGTTTTCCAAAGTTTGCAAGTTGCAAATTGCAAATAGACCTAGTTGTAGTGGCATTTATCTAATTTGTTTTTAAGATGGAAGCAGGGTGTCAACTGGGCTGTGCGAGGCACTCTTGCCTGTCTAGACAACCTTCTCTTTTATGTTTACCACAGACCAGCCCAGTAGTTTTTTTTATTTTTGAAAATGGCTAGCCCAGTTTTTTTATGATTTGCTAAGTAAGTCGCTTTGTCAGGCCTGTTGGGCTGCAAATCTTTCAAGACGAGGAGAGCTTCATTCGACTGGACGAGAAAATGGCCTATCAGTAATGAGAAATGGGTTGTACATTTTTAAAACACATCAAACCGGCAATTAGTTTCAAAATTCTTTTTTTCATTTCGAGATTTTAAATTGCATTTATTTTTATGCGTGGACAATTTGTTGGATTTTATATGGGAAAACTTTGTTTTTGCCACTCTAGAATTTGACATCTCACTTTTGCCACTCTTAGCTTTTGACAATATATCACTTTTGCCATTCCGTGGCAAAAGCAAAAAATTTAGAGTGGCAATTGTGATACATGTCAAAAGCTAAGAGTAGCAAAAATGAAATGAAAAATTATCATTTTTGCCACGGAATGGCATTTGTGATGTATTGTCAAGAGCTAAGAGTGGCAAAAGTGAGATGTCAAATTCTAGAGTGGCATAAGCAAAGTTGGCAAAAACTAGAGTGGCAAAAACAAAGTTTTCCCATTTTATATTGATATACATTTATTTTTTAAATCAGTTTGAATGTGACTCGAAATTTTGGGATTAAAAACAGTTCAGACCGCACCGAAATATGCAAAATTTTGTATAATTTTTTAACCGTGGCCACGATATGGGCTGTAATACTAATAAAAAGAATATGGGCTCCTTAAAAAACCTTAAGAATTAGCAAATGGGCTGTAAATTATTAGAAATAATGGCAGATGGGTTGTATGCTGTTTTCCACATATTTGAGGCTTTCCTAAAAAAGGTTGACGCACAAGCAGTGACTGTTGGATGTCCATCCAACGGTCGTCGTGCTTCTTCAATCACTGCTCTTGCTGCTCCATCTGCTCAAACAAGCGCCGGCGGGACTGCCTGCTCCCTCCTCCCCGCGACCGGCTGTGCTGCCGTGCAGGCCTCACCGCCCCACCGTACTCCCATCGCTGGCCTAGCCATCCCTCTACTCACCCACATCTGCTGTTATTCTCCGACAACGGCAGACGAACCAGTAAACCCTCGTACAGTCGTACTCCCCTCCACGTGGGAAACAACTGCCGAGTCTTCCCTTCCTCCGTGTCGTTCCCTTCCTAGGCCTCGCCCTTGTCCACCGCCCTGGTGCTCTTGGCGCGGCCTGGTCAACGTGGTCAACGACCGACATGCATCTGAAGCGGACTGTATGTGGAGAGGCTGACAGTTGGGTCCATGGCCGCACGCAAGGAAATGCCTCCTTATTACGTGCAAAATAATGATTCCTCCACCTGACATATAGGACCCACTAAAAGGGCCTCTGTATTTCGCGAAAAAAACGTTACCACCGCTGACAGCTCGGACCCACCAGCTATATCTTCGCACGCAAGGAAGTGCGTCCTTATTACGCACAAAAAAATGAATACTCCCACTACTAGCTGGGACCCAGTATAGCCATAGGCTGACTTGTGGGCCTACTAAGTTGACGGGGATGGAGGGCTTTGTCAACTTAGTCAATATGCACGATTCTAGCTCCAGTGACCGTACGATGTCCATCCAACGGCCGTAGTGCTTCTTCAACCTCTGGTCTTCTTGCTCCAGCCACCCAAACAAGCGACGGTCGTGCCTCATGCTCCTGCCTCCCGTGGCCGGCTACGATGCGGCGGAGGCCTCACCGCCCCTACTACTCCCACCGCTGGCCAGGACCTTCCCTCTACTCACCCACACCCCCTATTATTCTGCAGCGACGGCAGCCTCACACCGCAGCCGAACCAGTGAACCCTCGTACTCCTCTCCGCGCGGGCTTCCACTGCCGCGTCTTCCCCGGCTCCGTGTCGTCCCCTTCCTAGGCCTCGCCGTCGTCCACCGCCCTGGTGCTCTCGGCGCGGCGTGGTCAACGTGGTTAAGGAACGACTTCCATCAGAAGAGTACTATACGTGGAGAGGCTAACAACTGGGTCCATGCCCACAGTAAGGAAGTGCCTCCTTATTACGCGCAAAATAATTATTCCTCCACCTGACAGGCGGACCCACCGGACGGGCCACCGTATTTCATGAAAAAAAACGTTTCCCCCTGACGGTTGGGACCCACCAGCTACATCTTCGCACGCAAGGAAGTGCGTCTGGGCAAAAAAAATGATTCGCCCCCCTGACTGCTGGGACCCACCAGCTACATCTTCGCACGCAAGGAAGTGCCTGACAGTCGGGACCCACCTGGTCGAAGCATATGTAGCGTTGTCATTCTGGTCGCGAACGTGTACGTACATACTGGTCGATGTAGACGCGCGCACGTGTCATAGTAGAGGCGCGCACGTAGCATGTACACGTACGTACATCAGCCAGGGTGCAAGAAAGTAAATATGGCCACGTATGTACATACGGGTGGGGTCTCGAACACCTACTCGCGCGTATGTACGGCCAGGGCTCGTGTACATGGCTGGGTCGGAACGGAGAAACTACATCGTCGTCGTGTTCATGGGGAGGCAACGGAATGTGTTGTGTTCATCGGGAGGCAACGGAACGCGTGGGAGCCAACCGGCTTGGACGAAACAGCTGATGAAAATGAGACCTGGCTACCGCAGAACGGAGGAAACAACCTTGTGTTCGACCGGCCATGTTCGAAATGGGATCCTGTTCATCGGGAGGGGTCTGGCGTACCGCAAAACGGAGGAACGGACCTCCTATGGTCGAAATGGGGGTCCTGATGATCGGGAGGGGTGTGGCATACCACAAAACGGAGGAAACAGACTTGTGTTGGAGGCGCTACGGTCAAAACGGGGATCATGTTCATCAGGAGGGGTGTGGCATACCGCAAAACGAGACTCCACGAGATATTGTTCATCTCCACTGTCGACCCCCTCCAGCCTCCACGGGCTATTGTTCATCCACCGTTGACCTCCTCAAGCAGCCTCCACCTGCGACTGTTCATCCACGGGCTCCTGTTCATCCAGCCTCCACCGCGTGCTACTCCACCGGCTACTTTTCAACCAGCCCTCTCCACGGGCTTCTGTTCAACCACCCCTCCACGAGCTACTGTTCATCCAGCCCTCCATCATCTACTATTCATCCAGCCCTCCATGGGGTGGTCCTGTTCATCCTGCCCTCAATGGGGTCCTGTTCATCCAGCCCCAACTAGCTCGATCGATCAGGGTCCTGTTCATCCAGAGGCAACACCACGGGGTCCTGTTCATCCACCCCCACCGGGAACTGTTCATCCAACCCCCCCCCCCA
>NC_041388.1:467175079-467251211 GCF_002162155.2 Triticum dicoccoides | reverse complement strand
TCGGCTTCAATTAACAGTTGTAGTGAAGGAATCGCTCGATCGGGTTCAGTTAACAGCCATCGATCGATCGCTCGGGTTCAGTAACGCGTAGCTTGCAGTGCAATCACTCGAGTTCAGTTAGAGCCCAACGCCTCGCTCGGGTTCAGTTAGAGCCCAACGCCTCGCACCCACGCGTGTGCGTGTACGAGAGAAACGCGCATCGCTCGGCCCCGACCACCCACCGTAACCGGGAACACCCTGATATTTTCCTCGCCCTCGCTTCTACCACGATTTTTTCCATCATGGACGGCCCAAAGAATGTCATGCAGCTGCGTCTCCGGCCCGCCGAGGACAAAATGTCCATTTTCTGTCATGATTTTTTGTCATAGAAGTAGGGCCCCACCACATCTATGATGATACCGTGTTTTGTCACAATTATTGTCATAGAAGTGTCATAAGTATGACAGAAAAAAAATTCGTTCGGCCCAAAATGTCACGGGTGTGTATTTTTTTTCTAGTGTGGCCAAACAAAACCCAAATATCAGAGAAGAAATACAAGGCTATAAGCAATCATGCATATAAGAGATCAATAGACTCAAATAAATTTCATGGATAAAAACATAGATCTGATCATAAACTCAAAGTTCATCGGATCCCAACAAACACACCGCAAAAAAGAGTTACATCATATGGATCTCCAAGAGACCATTGTATTGAGAATCAAAAGAGAGAGAGAGAGAGAGAGAGAGAGAGAGAGAGAGAGAGAGAGAGAGAGGAAGCCATCTAGCTACTAACTACGGACATGTCGGTCTACAATGAACTACTCACGCATCATTGGAGAGGCACCAATGAGGATGATGAACCCCTTCATGATGGTATCTAGATTAGATCTGGTGATTCTGGAACTTGCGGCGGCTGGAATTGATTTTCGTCGACTCCCCTAGGGTTTCTGGAATATTGGGATATTTATAGAGCAAAGAGGCGGTGCGGGAGGCCACCGAGGTGGGCACAACCCACCGGGGCGCGCCTGCCCCCCTGGCGCACCCTGGCGGGTTGTGCTCCCCTTGGAGCACCCCTCGGGTACTTTCTTGGCCCACATGGTGTCTTCTGGTCCAGAAAAAATCCACAAAAAGTTTCGCTGCGTTTGGACACCGTTTGGTATTGATTTCCTGCGATGTGAAAAACAAGCAGAAAATAGCAACTGGCACTGGGCACTATGTCAATAGGTTAGTCCCAATAAATGATAGAAAGTTGCTATAAAATGATTGTAAAACATCTCAGTAATATAACAGCATGAAACAATAAAAAATTATAGATACATTGAAGATGTATCATGACCAAGTTATGATCTATTTTATGGTTGAGATCAAAAAGTTGAGCAGATATGAAGTACCACCTCTCTTGCGGCGCCGTGTAGCCATCGGGGGTGCGGTGGCTGTCGGTGGGTTGAAGCAGATTTGCGACGGTAGACGGGTGCATCGGGGGATAATTCCCGTTGCGGTGGACGAGAAGGTCGTGTGAGTGATGACCCACAAGTGTAGGGGATCTTTCATAGCCTTTTCGATAAGTAAGAGTGTCGAACCCAACGAGGAGCAGAAGGAAATGATAAGCGGTTTTCAGCAAGGTATTTTTGTCACATCCATGTGTTAGTCATGCATTAGGTTTGGTTGAACATGTGCATCATGTTCAAATTTATTTTAAATTTGAAATGGGGATGACAGAACCCCCAGCACCCCCTAGAAAAACTAGGGTTTACTAAAAACTTTTTCAATGAACCTGGAATGCCCTTCTAAAAGGCCCACCCTTTTTGTTTTGGGTTAAAACCTTTGACAAAAATGGTGCACATTTTTCTGGGACATCTTAAGGTCATTGGATAAATTCTTATATTATTTGCATTTGGGCATTTAAATGCTATAAAATATTTTAAATGCTCAAATAATCATAAACTAAAATGCTTGCTGTTGGATATATTCTAAGCAGTAGCCATGATTAATTTTATGATTTTTGGAAATGCCCTGGCTTTTTTAATAAGGCCCTGAAGTTACAGAAATAATAGAATAAATGAAAAATAGAAAAAGAGAGAGAGAACAGACACTTACCTGGCGCAGCCCACCTAGCCCACCAGCTCGGCCCAGCCCACTGGCTCCTACCAGTCGTCCACCTCCTCTCGCCAGGAGAACGAGAGGCGCGTGGCCGGCGCCAGCGGCCACACGCCGGCCACCTCCTGCTTCCGCCGACGCCCCGGACGCGCCTACGAGTGCCACACACTCCCTCTCGTTCCCCTCTCATTCTCCCCACTCTCCCTGTGCCCTCTCCCTCCTCTGGTTCTCTCCCCATCCCCTGCCGAGCGCAGCCGTCGCAGCCGACAAGCACCACCACGGCCACCGCCTCTCCCTCGCTTCTCTGACCGGCCCAGAGGCTCCGCCTCGACCCCCTCTTCCTTCCACCCCGAGCCACGCCACCGCGGGAGCCCCACATCGCCGCCACGAGTCATCTTCCCCGAGCACGGCCGCCGGACTCCATCGATGGATTCGCCGTCGCCAAGCCATCTTCGAGCAAGCCGAGCCCCTCTTCGTGATCGCTGTGACCTCCGCCACCGTTTCCCCCTCTCCCCGTGCTCATCCGCGTCCTCTAACCACCCTGGCCATCGGAGCCAAAGCTCGCCGCCGCCACCGCACGTCGCCGTCGTGGCCACAGCCACGTTGGGTCGCAACCGAGCACGTCATCGTCTTCAACGCACTTGCAGGAGCCCGTAGC
Source organism: Triticum dicoccoides (assembly GCF_002162155.2). Taxonomy (NCBI): domain Eukaryota; kingdom Viridiplantae; phylum Streptophyta; class Magnoliopsida; order Poales; family Poaceae; genus Triticum; species Triticum dicoccoides. Next base: position 467,248,475 of record NC_041388.1, on the reverse strand, counting down.
ACCCCCACACGCCCCTCGCCGTGCCTGCTAGCGACTAGTTCAACCTTGCCCGAACTCCGGCCGCCGCGGACATGCTCACCGCCGTCGTCTCCGGCCACCCCAGCTCCACCTACTGCCACCACTCGACGCGGCTCACTCCCCGCATCACGTAGATGGTCTCCGTCGTCCTTTTGGTCGCCGGAGTGCAAAACCCGAGCCCTCCGCCGCGTCTGGCCTCACCGGCGGCTAAACGCCGGCGAGTTTGACCCCTTTTGACCGTGGACTGAAGCATGGGCCCAGGTTGACTCCCCCCTGCACCTATGACAGGTGGGGCCGGTCTGCTAATTAGTTTAGGATTAGTGTTAACTAATTTTAATTAGTTTAGTCACTGACATGTGGGCCCAGGCCCCACTGACAGTTAATTAGTACTAATTTAATCCTGTTAATTAGTTGAGACACTGACAGATAGGTCCCACCAGTCAGGTTTGACTGGCCCTGGCGCCTTTGACTCGCTGACGTCACTCTGACGCAGTAAATCCTTTTCTGGATTTATTCTTTAATAGGAAATTCCAGAAAATAGCCAAAACTTCTAAAAATCATAGAAAATCAACCATAGCTCCAAATCAAACAAGTCATATATGAAAAATGATTAGAAAAATTCAATCTATCCATCTGTAATGGTTTCATGCATGACAAAACAAGTTAAACTTGTTGTTTAAGCAAAATAAGATAATGCACTAATAAGGCTATGTTAAATGAACTAACATTTGAATCTTTGATTCAAATGAGTTCATTCCCTTCTGTTTTAGCTTGCATTAGGCCATGACACATTCATTCTGCCATGTCATAGCATGCATCATATTGTTGCATATTGTCATGTGTTGATTATGTTCGGTGTGTCTTTCGTGGTAGGTTTTGCCTCCGAGGATAACCCCGAGTATTTGTCTGAAGGGCAGTACCCTACTACCACTACATCAGGCAAGCAACCCATTGATCATTCCGATACAAACCCATGTTCTCGCTTCTGCTCTTGTTTACTACATTAAGACAATGCGATTCAAACTGCGGTGTGCTACAGTAGTTGAACCCTTATCCTCTGCATGACCTGTCATTGCCACAGTAACTAGATGAAACCCACTAGCATGTGTAGGACTTGGTTTAGCCATGTATGTGTTTCCTACCTTGCTATGCCTGCTATGCTTAGAGTTGTGTCAGGTCTGGTTCATCTGGGTGATGGGCTAGAGTGAAATGATTATGTCGGTAATGTGAGGGATGTGTTGAACATGATTTGGTAAAGGTATCGATGAGAGGCCATGTAGGAGTACATGGTGGGTTGTTTCATTGAGACCGTCCCTAAGAACTGAGATCTGTATGTGTGATTTTAAGAATCAGCTACTACCATGCATTGGGATCCTTAATTGACCCTCTCGGCTTCTTAATCACCCTAGTACTCTGTCTAGGAGTTGCAATTAGTTTCTAGTGTTTGGGTTATGTGTTGGCGGCCGTGCGTAGCGCTGACCCTAGGGGTGGGCTATGTTGCGGTAGATACACTGTGGCACGGTGTACCGAGTCACCCGTTTGGTGTCTCGGGAACCTTGTTCACATCGTTCGGGGCCGTATGTGGAAACCTCGGCCGGACTCCCTGCGGATGGAACCTGGATAGGCGATAAACCCTGGACTAGAGGCTTCGGTGTTTAGGTAGGCCGTGGCCGACACCCTTGTTGGGCTTCCGCTTGAAGGTTGCCGAGTACATGTCGTGTAAACGGCGGTAAGTGGTGAAAGCTTGTATGAAGAAGTACACCCCTGCAGGGTATAAAACTATTCGAATAGCCGCGTCCATGGTAAAGGACTACTTGGTTGCCTATACATTTCATAGACAAGTTAATGGATACTACCAAAAGACACAAGATAGGTGTGAGTACCGAGGATGGCCCTCTCGTAGGATGACGAGGGAGGATCCCCGGTGGAGTATCGTGTTGGTGATTAGTGGACTCGTGTGCGAAAAACTATTTTACTAGTGGAGTCTCGTAGGATAGCTTAGCCAAGAGTCAAAGCTGGCCTGCTGCAATAACTCCACCACCTTCTTGAGAACAAGCATGTATAGTAGGTTCTGATGTAAGAGTTGCTGAGTACCTTTGTACTCATGTTTGCTTAATTACTGTTTTCAGACGACAATACTGCCTCCTCCAACGGGTTCTACGTAGACCTTGATGTCGACGAGTGACTAGCCACCCAGGTGGTGATCCTGGCCATGGAGGGCCCCATGTAGATAGACAGGCTTCGAAAAGCCTTCTTTCTTTCTAGTGTCTGTACTCAGACTATTTGCTTCCGCATGTGCTTGTATGCTTGTATGACTTGAGTGTCGGGTCATGTGACCCTACCTGTATGAACATGTTATGTATGGCTCTCTGGAGCCTTTAAGTAAAGTACTTGAGTTGTAGAGTTTTGTTGTGATGCCATGTTGTATGTACTCATATCGGGCATATTGTGTGTATGATTGAAATGCTTGGTATGAGTGGGATCCGACAATCTAGTTGTTTATCCTTGGTAGCCTTTCTTATGGGGAAATGTAGTCTAGTGTTCCTCGAGCCATAGTAGTCCGCTACAGCCCGGTTCACCGGAGTCCTGCTAGCCCAGCACTACTGCTCAAGACACTTGACTGGCCGGCATGTGTTTCACTTCGTTCCTATGTTTGTCCCTTCGGGGAAATGTCACGTGGTGACATCCGGAGTCCTGCCTAGCCTGCTATAGCCCGGGGTCCCGGGAGTCCTGTTAGCCCAGTGCTACAGCCCGGATTCACTCGCTGATGATCGACATGCTCGATGTGATTCATGTATGCCTGTCTCCATATGTCTGCGCCGCTTTGGGTTCACGACTAGCCATGTCGGCCTGGGTTCTCTATCAGATGGATGCTAGCGACACTATCATATACGTGAGCCAAAAGGCGCAAACGGTCCCAGGCCATGGTAAGGCGACACCCGTGGAGATACCATGCGTGAGGCCGCAATGTGATATGAGGTGTTACCAGCTAGATCGATGTGACTTGGAATCGGGGTCCTGACAATTTTTTGCAAGCACTGAAATTATCGGTAACAGATAGTTTCATGATAAGGTAATTCATAATGAGTAACAAGTAATAAAAGTAAATATGGTGCAGCAAGATGGCCCAATCCTTTTTGAAGCGAAGGACAAGCCTGGACAAACTCTTATATAGAGGAAAGCGCTCCAGAGGACACATTGGAATCATCGTCAAGCTAGTTTTCATCACGCTCATATGATTTGCGTTTGGTACTTTGATAATTTGTTATGTGGGTGGACCGGTGCTTGGGTACTATCCTTCCTTGGTCAAGAATCCCACTTATGATTAACCCCTATTGCAAGCATCCGCAACTACAATAGAAGTATTAAGGTAAACCTAACCATAGCATGAAATATATGGATCCAAATCAGCCCCTTACAGAGAAACTCATAAACTAGGGTTTAAGATTTTGTCACTCTAGCAACCCATCATCTACTTATTACTTCCCAATGCCTTCCTCTAGGCCCAAACATTGGCGAAGTGTCATGTAGTCGACGTTCACATGACACCACTAGAGGAAAGACAACATACATCTCATCAAAATATCGAACGAATACCAAATTCACATGACTACTTATAAAGCAAGACTTCTCCCATGTCCTCAGGAACAAACGTAACTACTCACAAATCATATTCATGCTCATAATCAGAGGGGTATTAATATTCATAATGGATCTGAACATAAGATATTCCACCAAGTAAACCAACTAGCATCAACTACAACGAGTAATCAACACTACTAGCAACCCACAGGTACCAATCTGAGACTTTGGGACAAAGATTGAATACAAGAGATGAACTAGGGTTTGAGATGAGATGGTGTTGGTGAAGATGTTGATGGAGATTCACCCCCTCCCGATGGGAGGGTCGATGGTGATGATTTCCCTCTCCCCGAGGGAAGTTTCCCCGGCAGAACAGCTCCGCCGTAGCCCTAGATTGGTTCCGCCAAGGTTCCGCCTCGTGGCGGCGGAGTTTCTTCCCGAAAGCATGCTTATGATTTTTTTCCTCGACAAAAGACTCCATATAGCCAAAGATGGGCATCAGAGGGCTGCCAGGGGGCCACGAGGCAGGGGGGCACACCTAGGGGGGTAGGGCGCGCCCCCACCCTCGTGGACAGTGGGTGGCCCCCATCTGGTACTTCTTTCGCCCAATATTTTTTATATATTCTGAAACGTGCTCCCGTGAAGTTTCAGGACTTTTGGAGATGTGCAGAATAGGTCTCTAATATTTGCTCCTTTTCCAGCCCAGAATTCCAGCTGCCGGCATTCCCCCTCTTCATGTAAACCTTGTCAAATATGAGAGAATAGGCATAAGTATTGTGACATAATGTGTAATAACAGCCCATAATGCAATAAATATCGATATAAATGCATGATGCAAAATGGAGGTATCAACTCCCCCAAGCTTAGACCTCGCTTGTCCTCAAGCGAAAGCCAAAATCGAAAAATATGTCCACAATTTTTTAGAGATAAAGGTGTCGATAAAAATAAAATACGGACATGAGGGCATCATGATCATTCTTCGAACATCAACATATACATATATTTTCATATGATCTCTTATGTTAAAGTAATAATTCAATCACAATTTCAAGTATGAATCATAAACTTCATTGAAAACTAACAAACTATAATCTCAGTCATTGAAGCAATTGCAATTTATCGTAACATCGGAAAGAGTCAATATAAGAGCTTTTTAGCAAGTCCACATACGCAACCATCATTTAGTCTTTAACAATTGCTAACACTCACGCGATATTTATGGTTATGAAGTTTTAATCGGACACAGCGAAAGATAGGGGCTTATAGTTTTGCCTCCCAACCTATTACCTCAAGGGTAATGTCAAAAATAATAGTGCATGAAAACTCACATCCAATTAGCTATATATACCAGGATCTTTCCAACACATTGTGCTTGCTAAAGGATAATATGTAAAAAGGAAAGATGAAGATCATCGTGACTCTTGCATGACGTATAAGACAAGAATAAAAGATAGGCCCTTCACGAACGGAAGCAGGAGGTTGTCATGTCCTTTTATGTTTGGATTCACAAAATCTTAATGCAAAAGAACGTCACTTTATATTGCCACTTCTGATATGGACCTTTATTATGCAGACTATTTGCTTCCGCATGTGCTTGTATGCTTGTATGACTTGAGTGTCGGGTCATGTAGCCCCTACCTGTATGAACATGTTATGTATGGCTCTCTGGAGCCTTTAAGTAAAGTACTTGAGTTGTAGAGTTTTGTTGTGATGCCATGTTGTATGTACTCATATCAGGCATATTGTGTGTATGATTGAAATGCTTGGTATGAGTGGGATCCGACAATCTAGTTGTTTATCCCTGGCAGCCTTTCTTATGGGGAAATGTAGTCTAGTGTTCCTCGAGCCATAGTAGTCCGCTACAGCCCGATTCACCGGAGTCCTGCTAGCCCAGCACTACTGCTCAAGACACTTGACTGGCCGGCATGTGTTTCACTTCATTCCTATGTCTGTCCCTTCGGGGAAATGTCACGCGGTGACATCCGGAGTCCTGCCTAGCCTGCTACAGCCCGGGGTCCCCGGAGTCCTGTTAGCCCAGTGCTACAGCCTGGATTCACTCGCTGATGATCGACATGCTCGATGTGATTCATGTATGCCTGTCTCCATAGGTCTGCGCCGCTTTGGGTTTACGACTAGCCATGTCGACCCGGGTTCTCTGTCATATGGATGCTAGCGACACTATCATATACGTGAGCCAAAAGGTGCAAACGGTCCCGGGCCATGGTAAGGCGACACTCGTGGGGATACTGTGCGTGAGGCCGCAATGTGATATGAGGTATTACCGTCTAGATCGATGTGACTTGGAATCGAGGTCCTGACAGCGTTGGCATCAGAGCCGGACTGCCTGTAGGTTCGTTGAGCCAAACTGGTCGATGTCGAGTCTAGAAATGCTTTAGTTATATGTAGGGGAATTGATTGTGGGAGGGAACGTAAGGATCTTTTACTCCTTTACCTTATGCCCTCTGATCTGAGTCATTCTCTTCTCATTCAACGTGGGTTAAGGACTAGGCTCTCTTCTTCTATCAGGTTCACGTGTTACTAATCCGTAGTAGCTTATAGGATTGTTGTTACAAGCCTCAGTACAGTTTCTACTACTTTTAGTATGTTGCCAGTTGAATCAGAACCTTGATATGATGTTGTTGAGTGGTATTGCAAACTGTTGTTGCCAGGACCCCGATTCCAAGTCACATCAATCTAGCTGGTAACACCTCATATCACTTTGCGGCCTCACGCACGGTATTCCCACGGATGTCGCCTTACCATGGCCCGGGACCGTTTGCGCCCTTTTGGCTCACGTATATGATAGTGTTGCTAGCATCCATATGACAGAGAACCCAGGCCGACATGGCTAGTCGTGAACCCAAAGCGGCACTAACCCATGGGGACACGCATACATGAATCAACTTCGAACATGTCGGTCAACAGCGTGTGAATCCGGGCTGTAGCACTGGGCTAACAGGACTCTAGTAACCCAGGCTGTAGTAGGCTAGGTAGGACTCCGGAGGTCACCGCGTGACATTTCCCCGAAGGGACAGACACGGGAACAAAGTGAAACACATGCCGGCCAGTCAAGTGTCCTGAGCAGTAGTGCTGGGCTAGCAGGACTCCAGTGAACTGGGCTGTAGCGGACTACTATGGCTCATGGAAGCACAAGACTACATTTCCCCATAAGAGAGGTTGCCAAAGATAAACAACTAGATTGTCGGATCCCACACATACCAAGCATTTCAATCATACACACAATATGCTCGATATGTGTAAATACAACATGGCATCACAACATAACTCTACGACTCAAGTATTTATTCATTAGGCTCCGAGGAGCCATAAATGCAAACATGGGTCTCATGACCCAACATTCAAAGCATACAAACCAAAGCACATGCGGAAGCTTAACATGTCTGAGTACAGACATCTATAAATGAAAAAGGCTGAGAAGCCTGACTATCTACCAGATCATGCCGAGGTTACAAGACCATAGCTGAGGTATCAAGCTAAACGTCGAAGTCCACGCGGAACTACTAGCGAGGCTGAAGTCTCTCTGAAAAACATAAATTAAGCAAACATGAGTACAAAGGTACTCAGCAAGACTTACATCAGAACTAGCTACATATGCATCAGTATCAACAAGGGGTGGTGGTGGAGTTTGACTGCAGCAAGCCAGCTTTGACTTAGTGGCTAACCTGAACTACGATTGCAAGCAACTCTTTTGAGGTGGCGCAAACGAGTCCACATATTCACCATTCAATACACCACTATGGATCCGCTCCCGTCTCCCTACGAGAAGGCCATCCATAGCAGTCACACTTATCTTGCGAGTTTTAGAGTATCCACTTTCACTTGTCTATGAACTGTTATAGGCAACCCAGAAGTCCTTTACCGCAGACATGGCTATTCGAATAGATCATTTATAACCCTACAGGGGTGTACTTCTTCACACACGCTCTCGCCACTTACCACCATGTACACGTCGTGTATCTCGGCAACTTTCAAGCGGAAGCCTGGCGAGGGAGTCGGCCACGACCTGACTAACCACACAAGTCTCTAGTCCAGGTTTATCGCCTATTCGGGTTCCATCCGCGAGGAGATCCGGCCGGAGTTTCACTCACAGCCCAAACGATGTGTGCAGGGTTCCCGAGACACCAAATGGGCGCCCGGTACACCGTGCCATGGTGTATCTACCGCATCATAGCCCACCCCTAGGGTCAGCGCTACGCACGGCCGCCAACACATATCCTACAAACACCAGAAACTAGTTGCAACTCCTGGACAGAGGACAAAGGCAGTTAATAAGTCGAGAGGGTCCATTGGTTTCGGGCCCAATGCGTGGTAGTAGCTGGTCATGGATCACAAACACAGAACTCAGTTCCTAAGAACGGTTTCAATGAGACAACCCACCATGTACTCCTACATGGCCTCCCACCGCTACCTTTACCAAATCGTGTTCACACACTTAGCTCACACACAGTAGGACATGCTCACACACCTCCGATTCATCCCCGATGAATCATACCTAACTCAACTCTAAGCCGTAGCAGGCATGACAAACAAACATGAATGAGTAGGAACATCAGGGCTCAACTCATGCTAGTGGGTTTCATCTATTTACTGTGGCAATGACAGGTCATGCAGAGGAAAGGGGTTCAACTACCGCAGCATGTAACAGTTGAATCGTTGTTTGCCTAATGCAGTAAAAGAGAGCAAGAGCGAGAGAGGGGGATTGTATCGGAATGAACAAGGGGGTTTTGCTTGCCTAGCACTTCTGAAGATAGAATAGCTCTTCATCGGTGTCATCGATCACGTCATCGGAAACAACGTCTACTGAGAGGGGGCAATTACCAGCAAACAAGGAAGAATACAATAAATGCAATACAACAATATGATGCATGATCATGACATGGCAATATGTTGCGATTTGGGCTAATGCAACAGAAAGTCATTTAAATTGAAGTGGAATTCAAAACTATATCAAATTCCAACTCCAAACCTATTATGAAATTTTCCCAACTCATGTTTCATCCTAAACAATGAGGTTAACTTTCTAAAACATGCATGAAAAAGGTGTAGATGGATTCCTTGAATTTTTCTGATAATTTTTCATATATAATTTATTTCATTTGGAGTTACGGTTGATTTTCTATGATTTTTAGAAGTTTAGGCAATTTTCTGGAATTTCCTGAATAGAAATAAATCCAGAAATTACATTATTGCATCAGCATTACGTCATGCTGACCTCAGCAGGTCAACAGGGCTGCCCCGGGTCAAACCTGACCAGTGGGGTCCACTAGTCAATGAACCAGTGCTGGTTAGGGTCGCTGACATGTGGGCCTAGTCAACTGCCTCGTCAGCATGGTCAAAGCTGACGCGTGCGCCCACCGTGGTTAGTTGAACTTAAACAGAAAGTAAACTAAGTTTAATTAGATGGTGGGGCTCAGCTGTCAGTGCCATAGGGTTAGACTAATAACATAATTAGTACTAATATAATCTGCCACGTCAGCGGTCGACGCCGGCGACCACAGCAACGGCCAGAACTCGTCGGAGTTGCTCGGTACGGCGGTACGGAGCACCATTTCGCGTGTGGTTTGCGTCTACGGCAAGCTAGAGGCACGGTGCATCTTCTAGAGCATGCGGGGCGAGCTAGGGTGGCCGGTGGCAGCGACGGCAGTGAGCTGGGCGGCGGCCGAAGCTTGGCTGGTTGCGGGCGCGGGGCTGCAGCTCGATTTAGAGTGAACGAAGTGCACGGGCAGAAGCTACGGGGCAGCAGGGACTCGATCGGGTGCTCATACGTGGTGTTGGCCGACCTTAACGACGACGGCGACATTCGCGGCGGCGGCAAGCTTCGGCGGAGATGGGGAACGGAGCTAGAGAGCATAATCGAGAGACGGAGGAGACGGGTTCGACGTGCAAGCTCACAGAGAGACTAACGGAGGGGTTGGTAGGTGCGGGGACGCGTCGAGGAGGGCACACGGTCACCGGCGATCTCGGCGGACCGAGGAAGAAGAAGGCGTCGTGGTTGGTGCTTGAAGGCGTCCAGCGTCGCGTGAGTCATCGAGGAGGCGTAGACGATGGAAGCGGAGCTCATGGGCACGTCAGAGGGGCGAGGGGGTGGCTCTGGTGACGAATACGGTGAACGGTGGCGAGGATGGCGCTCGGCCATCACGGGAGAGGGTGAGGGAGACGAGGGGGAGAGGGGAGAGGTGCAGGGGGGTGCTGGGCGTCTTCGTGCCCCTCGAATGGGGACGGGGAGGCGGCAGGAGGTGGAAGCAGGAGGTGGTCGCGGGTGCGCGCGCCGGCGACACGCCTCTACCTACTGGCAGAGGTGGGTGACGACTGGCACAAGCCAGGTGGGCTGGGCCAGCACAGGTGAGGCCCAGGTGGGTTTCTCTCTCTCTCTCTCTCTTTATTTTTCTTTTCTATTTTTCTGTAATCTTTGTGGCTTTTCTAAAAATACCTAGACCCTTTCAAAAATCACCAAACTGAACATGCCCACTGTATAGAATATACCCAACATGGAACATTTCAGTTTAGGATTACTTGGGCATTTAAAATATTTACTAGCATTTAAATGCCCAAATTCAAATAACATATGATTTAATCCAGAGCCCAAATATGTCATGCGAAAATGTGCATCACCTCTGGTTACTGTTTCTAGTTTTTTCCAGGAATGATGAACATTTTTTTAAAGCCATTTGGATTTACTGGAAATATTTTGGTTGAACCTAGTGAATTCCTTTAATGCTAGGGTTTAGGCAATCCCCATTTCAAGTTCCTTTCAAAGTTTAAACATGATGCACACATGAAGTTACCCTAGTGCAATGCCAGAAGCTAGGGATGTGACAACTCACCCCCACTAAGCAAGAATCTCGGCCCGAGATTCAAGACGTGAGGTAAGAAGGAAGGGGGGCACAAGACCAACACGATCTTCACGATCCAGGTTGCACCTCAAAAGGTTGTTGATTCATTGCATACGTTGATCTTGACATCCTCGCTTTTGAGATCTTCATCCACGCAATGACGACAGAAAGAAACTATACTAAGATTGATCTTCTCGAAGATCGAGCTATACAAGATCCACTCGCAGAATGAGATGTTGAAACATCTTGAGTTGTGACACAGAACACATCGAGAGGGATGGAAGAACAAATGATGGGGTTTGATTTGTGGGCAGCAATTCCACGCTTAGAAAGATGGTGGATGGTGTCAAGGTGGCGAGGAAATAATTGCCATGATACCGTAACGGGGCACCTTGGGAAAAGTGACTCGTTGGATTGTTCCCTTAAGTGGCAAAAAGAATTACTTTTGATCCATAGATCATTGAAACTCTTCATACCAACTTAAAGCAATTTTCAATTGATCATTTGAAAGAGCTCGAAGAAATGGCATACTCGGACTAGGATGAATGATGTGGACTACCTTGTTGGAGACAACACAATGGATGATTTGCTTATCATCGAACACGGATGGGACCCATGGTAAGTCCATTTTTTGAAGATGATCCTGGACAACTACTACTGAGGTGCAAGTTGGGAACAAAATGCAAATGCTGGGAATGATTCTGGTAACTGGGGAAAAACTCAACAATCGAGAGTGTTTCCAATGTTTCAATGGTTATAGAATCATCGAAGAAACTGAGAGCACAAGGATCTCTAAGGAACAACTTCTATAATAAGTCGCATGAAATCCTCATGGAAAGATGGGCAAAGATACTATAATGACAGATCTTCCGCTAGGTGTGTCGGCCAGAATATCAACCCTGTCGGGACCTACATCATAGATCCTGGAAAAGTTCCAACCATCATATCTGCCTGAGATTTAGATCTGGTTGGTAATAGGATATTTCAGACAGCATGTCTGGTAAAGAAAGTTTGCAACACAAACCGACGAGATGACGTTGCGAGATTCTCAGAAAATGAACTACGATAGTAAGCTCCAAAACATGAGCCGGTTTTGCTACAAACCTGTGAACATGCTGTCCCAGACAAGCATGACCACATAGTAGTCTTATAATAAAACACTACCGAGTCCAGATGGGGAACCATCATCGAGGATATCGAAGTCCTTGCGTAAGTCTAGCTCTTAAGAAGAAACTTCTTCTCCTTGAACAAATCAATCAGTGGCTTGGTGTGCTAGGGATTCATATAGAATGAAGGTTGCAAGTCTCCAGACCACAGAATACTTTCATGTATGCATGACTGACTTGGGATGATTCCAGAGAAGGCAAGACAAACTTTCCCAAATTCATGGCGGCAACTTGCTTCAAATGCACGTGAACTAGAGGAAGTCACTTCTAATACCAAACATATGCTTCATGAGCTAGCATGAAGAAATGCTTTCAAAGTTTCCAACACTAGCTTAATGTTCAACATGAATCATGGATAAGATGAAAATATTGTCGATGGGCTCAACAACAGGTCATCCAGATTTCCATGAAGATGGAATTCCATAATTATGTGAACAAGGTGATAGCATTGGTCAGACCCAAAAGATATTATGGTGTATGCTCGAGGAAACAACCACGAGTAAGACAACATTATGAACATCGTTGGTTCTCATTTGACTTGAGATAGCCCACATTCAAATCAAGGTTTGGACAAGACGATAGATTCAACAACCGATCCCGAGGAACAATCGATGAAAATATCATCTTTCTTCAACACACACACACACACACAAGGATATCCCTTTGGAATGAACTAAGCCAGACAAGCTTTCATCTTCCAACTCTCCAAGTTGTTGTTCAGCTTAACCAACCAGCTCAGGGTATCCAACACAGATTCTTGGAGAAGGGGTGGTTTACAAGAAACCAACTTGATCACGAGCTCAACATAACAGTCAGGGGGCAACCTGGTGATACTTCCGAGGAAATAATCAAAAAATCACGAACCACCGATATGTTTCTAAGCTCGGGAACAATCTTGCTTTTCAGAGTAAGACGATATGATCAAGAGAGCGAGGGACTGACACAATCCTAACTCATTGATCGAAGAGTGCACCAGGAAAAATGGGGTAGCACGATCAATCTTAGGATGATGATTCAATAACCAACACACTAAGAAAGAAATTATTGTCCATTAGCTACCTAGCAACTAGTTGCTAGGAGTATTGATTTCACGCATCATGGTTCACTTGCCGGCATTCTGGTTGCGACAACACGGGACCGAGGAATGAAAAATGATGGTAAGAAGTATCACTGCGTCAAGAATTCATGTGAGAAGGTGCAATTCTCATGACAATCCTGACATAAAGGGGGTAATACTCCAGGGTAGAACCGAGCAAAAGCCGGATTGGCATTTGATCTGCAGAACACAACTACTTTGACCTAATCCTGGATATGGATGAGGTACTGGAGTTTGTTTCTCCTAATCATTTCGGAATAGAATGGCTCAACGGACCACGAGAATAATAAACATCGATAATACGGATGCACAATTACTCCTGATTATCAATTGATAGATGATGGTCGGAATATAAATGAAGAGGGACAACTCAAGAGGACATATATCTTTCGGAGTTGTGGATGCATAGATTAATATGTCGAACCAAGTTCAACAGGTTTCTTCCAGATAACCCATGCAGAAAGGTAGATCTGGCAGAATCACAATTATGAATGGAGAACTCCTCAAGAGTACTCTGATTGTGATATTTTGGTTCAAAGAACTTCTACTTTAATGGTTCATGGTATTTGGAAGAAGGAAATACCACGGACCTCAAGGACTGTTGCAAGGTTACTAATATCCTAAAGGAACTAGCAACACTATCAACATGAGGTAAGTAGGGTGAATCTCGGGTTCAAGAACCCATGAATAGAGTACCTGCTACTACATGGCATCACGGGATGCTTTCGAGAATAGTGGCCAGAATCACACACTGGGGATACAAAACATGGCTAGATCACTAGGTGACTCCCTAAAACACCTAGGTCCATAAAAATAGCTCCAACATATATGTCGAGGCAACAGAGTACCTCAACTCACCGATTAGTGTGATTAATCTGGCCCAATTGGACATCAGGAACATGAGGAAGGGGTTTGCAAATGCATCAGATTACTTAGAAACCTGGGATGACTCGGACAGCATAACGGCTGTAAATGCTCAAAAAAATTTGAGACATCCTGCAAAATGGTGGCATAACCACTCAACATCATAATATCAAGGTTCCGAGACCAATTATGAACACACAGAAGTACTGGAAACTGAACTGTGGCATGAATCCATCAATCCTATAAGTCAACGGGTTAGCAACACGTCATCCTGATAGATAGAGGAGAAAGCCTAGTTTCTTAACCCCGTAGAAAAGAAGAGGTTGACTCAGATTAGAAGGGCATAAGGTAAAGGAGTAAAAAGAGCCTTACGTTCCCTTCCACATTCAATGCCCTTATATAACTAAAGCAGTTCTAGACTCAACTTCGACCAGTTTGGCTTGGTAATCCTACAGGCAGTCAGGCTCTGATACCAAAGCTGTCAGGACCCTGATTCCAAGTCACATCGATCTAGCTGGTAACACCTCATATCACTTTGCGGCCTCACGCACGGTATTCCCACGGGTGTCGCCTTACCATGGCCCTGGACTGTTTGCGCCCTTTTGGCTGACGTATATGATAGTGTCGCTAGCATCCATATGACAGAGAACCCGGGCCGACATGGCTAGTCGTGAACCCAAAGCGGCACTAACCCATGGGGACAGGCATACATGAATCAACTTCGAACATGTCGGTCAGCAGCGTGTGAATCCGGGCTGTAGCACTGGGCTAACAGGACTCCGGTAACCCGGGCTGTAGTAGGCTAGGTAGGACTCCGGAGGTCACCGCGTGACATTTCCCCGAAGGGACAGACACAGGAACAAAGTGAAACACATGCCGGACAGTCAAGTGTTCTGAGCAGTAGTGCTGGGCTAGCAGGACTCCGGTGAACCGGGCTGTAGCGGACTACTATGGCTCATGGAAGCACAAGACTACATTTCCCCATAAGAGAGGCTACCAAAGATAAACAACTAGATTGTCGGATCCCACACATACCAAGCATTTCAATCATACACACAATATGCTCGATATGTGTAAATACAACATGGCATCACAACATAACTCTACGACTCAAGTATTTATTCATTAGGCTCCGAGGAGCCAGAAATACAAACATGGGTCTCATGACCCAACATTCAAAGCATACAAACCAAAGCACATGCGGAAGCTTAACATGTCTGAGTACAAACATCTATAAATGAAAAAGGCTGAGAAGCCTGACTATCTACCAGATCCTGCCGAGGGAACAAGACCATAGCCGAGGTATCAAGATAAACGTCGAAGTCCACGCGGAACTACTAGCGAGACTGAAGTCTCTCTGAAAAACATAAATTAAGCAAACGTGAGTACAAAGGTACTCAGCAAGACTTACATCAGAACTAGCTACATATGCATCGGTATCAACAAGGGGGGTGGAGTTTGACTGCAGCAAGCCATCTTTGACTCAGTGGCTAACCTGAACTACGATTGCAAGCAACTCTTTTGAGGTGGCGCACACGAGTCCACATATTCACCATTCAATACACCACTATGGATCTGCTCCCGTCTCCCTACGAGAAGGCCATCCATAGCACTCACACTTATCTTGCGAGTTTTAGAGTATCCACTTTCACTTGCCTATGAACTGTTATAGGCAACCCAGAAGTCCTTTACCGCGGACACGGCTATTCGAATAGATCATTTATAACCCTGCAGGGGTGTACTTCTTCACACACGCACTCGCCACTTACCACCATGTACACGTCGTGTATCTCGGCAACCTTCAAGCGGAAGCCTGGCGAGGGAGTCGGCCACGACCTGACTAACCACACAAGTCTCTAGTCCAAGTTTATCGCCTATTCGGGTTCCATCCACGAGGAGATCCGACCGGAGTTTCGCTCATAGCCCCAAACGATGTGTGCAGGGTTCCCGAGACAACAAACGGGCGCCCGGTACACCGTGCCATGGTGTATCTACCGCATCATAGCCCACCCTAGGGTCAGCGCTACGCACGGCCGCCAACACATATCCTACAAACACCAGAAACTAGTTGCAACTCCTGGACAGAGGACAAGGGCAGTTAATAAGTCGAGAGGGTCCATTGGTTTCGGGCCCAATGCATGGTAGTAGCTAGTCATGGATCACAAACACAGAACTCAGTTCCTAAGAACGGTTTCAATGAGACAACCCACCATGTACTCCTACATGGCCTCCCATCTCTACCTTTACCAAATTGTGTTCGCACACTTAGCTCACACACAGTACGACATGTTCACACACCTCCGATTCATCCCCGATGAATCAGACCTGACTCAACTCTAAGCAGTAGCAGGCATGACAAACAAACATGAATGAGTAGGCACATCAGGGCTCAAACAACTCCTACTCATGCTAGTGGGTTTCATCTATTTACTGTGGCAATGACAGGTCATGCAGAGGAAAGGGCTTCAACTACCGCAGCATGTAACAGTTGAATCGTTGTTGTCCTAATGCAGTAAAAGAGAGCAGGAGCGAGAGAGGGGGATTGTATTGGAATGAACAAGGGGGTTTTGCTTGCCTGGCACTTGTGAAGATAGAATAGCTCTTCATCAGTGTCATCGATCACGTTGTCGGAAACAACGTCTACTGAGAGGGGGCAATTACCGGCAAACAAGGAAGAATACAATCAATGCAATACAACAATATGATGCATGATCATGACATGGCAATATGTAGTGATTTGGGCTAATGCAACAGAAAGTCATTTAAATTGAAGTGGAATTCAAAACTATAACAAATTCCAACTCCAAACCTATTATGAAATTTGCCCTAATCATGTTTCATCCTAAACAGTGAGGTTAACTTTCTCAAACATGCATGAAAATGGTACAGATGGATTCCTTGAATTTTTCTGATAATTTTTCATATATAATTTATTTCATTTGGAGTTACGGTTGATTTTCTATGATTTTTAGAAGTTTAGGCAATTTTCTGGAATTTCCTGAATAGAAATAAATCCAGAAATTACATTATTGCATCAGCATTACGTCATGCTGACCTCAGCAGGTCAACAGGGCTGCCCCGGGTCAAACCTGACCAGTGGGGTCCACTAGTCAGTGAACTAGTGTTGGTTAGGGTCGCTGACGTGTGGGCCCAGTCAACTGCCTCGTCAGCATGGTCAAAGCTGACGCATGGGCCCACCGTGGTTAGTTAAACTTAAACAAAAAGTAAACTAAGTTTAGTTAGACAGTGGGGCTCAGCTGTCAGTGTCATAGGGTTAGACTAATAACATAATTAGTACTAATATAATCTGCCACGTCAGCGGTCGACGCCGGCGACCACAGCAACGGCCGGAACTCGCCGGAGTTGCTCGGGACGGTGGTACGGAGCACCGTGTTGCGCGTGGTTTGCGTCTACGGCAAGCTGGAGGCGCGGCGCATCTTCTGGAGTACGCAGGGCGAGCTGGGGTGGCCGGTGGCAGCGACGGAAGTGAGCTGGGCGGCGGCCGGAGCTCGGCTGGTTGCGGGCGCGGGGCTGCAGCTCGATTTAGAGCGAACGAAGTGCACGGGCAGAAGCTACGGGGCAGCAGGGACTCGACCGGGTGCTCATACACGACGTTGGCCGACCGTAACGATGACGGCGACATTCGCGGCGGCGGCAAGCTTCGGCGGAGATGGGTAACGGAGCTAGAGAGCATAATCAAGAGAGGGAGGAGACGGGTTCGACGCGGAAGCTCACAGAGAGGCTAACGGAGGGGTCGGCAGGCGCGGGGACGCGTCGAGGAGGGCACACGGTCGCCGGCGATCTCGGCGGACCGAGGAAGAAGAAGGCGTCGGGGTCGGTGCTTGGAGGCGTCCGGCGTCGCGTGAGTCGTCGAGGAGGCGTAGACGATGGAGGCGGAGCTCATGGGCACGTCAGAGGGGCGAGGGGGTGGCTCTGGTGACGACTACGGTGAACGGCGGCGAGGATGGCGCTCGGCCATCGTGGGAGAGGGTGAGGGAGACGAGGGGGAGAGGGGAGAGGTGCAGGGGGTGCCGGGCTTCTTCGTGGCGCTCGAATGGGGACGGGGAGGCGGCAGGAGGTGGAAGCAGGAGGTGGCCGCGGGTGCGCGCGCCGGCGACACGCCTCTGCCTACTGGCAGAGGTGGGTGACGACTCGCACAAGCCAGGTGGGCTGGGCCAGCACAGGTGAGGCCCAGGTGGGTTTCTCTCTCCCTCTTTATTTTTCTTTTCTATTTTTCTGTAATCTTTGTGGCTTTTCTAAAAATACCTAGACCCTTTCAAAAATTACCAAACTGAACATGCCCACTGTATAGAATATACCCAACATGGAACATTTCAGTTTAGGATTACTTGGGCATTTAAAATATTTACTAGCATTTAAATGCCCAAATTCAAATAACATATGATTTAATCCAGAGCCCAAATATGTCATGCAAAAATGTGCATCACCTCTGGTTACTGTTTCCAGCTTTTTCCAAGAATGATGAACATTTTTTAAAGCCATTTGGATTTACTGGAAATATTTTGGTTGAACCTAGTGAATTCCTTTAATGCTAGGGTTTAGGCAATCCCCATTTCAAGTTTCTTTCAAGGTTTAAACATGATGCACACATGAAGTTACCCTAGTGCAATGCCAGAAGCTAGGGATGTGATAGTTGTGGATGTCTCAAATCTTTTTCTGAGCATTTACAGCTGTTATGCTGCCCAATTTTTCCTAGATGTTCTAATGTCTTTGCATTGTGGTTGTGCTTTCAGATGGCCACTCGTGCTCAAAACCAAGTGGTTCGCCTGACCCGGTGCCTCGATGTGCCCTGTCATACTGCTATGTTAGTCCGGATAATGACCGAGACGGTTTACCGTTGGTATCCCGAATAAACTGTCGAAGAGCAGTTCAGAGACTTCAACCAGAGCCACTACCTCTGTACCGTCAGGATATATCCCTCTTATCCTGGAGCCACTGAGCCCCTTCACTGTTCCTATGGACTCGGGGTTACTGTTGAGATGGATGTGCAGGATGCTGCCTATTCCATGATGACCATCATGCGAGTCCGGACTGGGCTACTTCGGAACACCGACTTCCGTTATATGCCAGCTTCACTTCCGGGAGCGCAAGGGTATCTCCAGGCTATCTATGCTGACCCCACACATGAGGAGTCACTACTCCGCACCACTGCTGAGATGCTCAAGGATAAGAACCGCGAAAATCGGGCCTTGCGTATGGAGCTTTTTAACTCTTGTGCTGATCACTGGGCCACTTTGACTCGATTTGCACCGGCGGTACAGGCAGGATACATGGTTCTGAGGGATCTGTACCCTGTACGGTCTGGATTGCCAGATTGTATGGAGTGGCGCGATGTGGGAGGCATCACCCCTCCTCGTGGTCCCCGTCTACCACCACCTGTGGGACCAAGGCCACATCCGAGTCCCTTTGGTCCGCAGGCTCCGCAGGACCGTCTGTTCCCAGATGATCATGTTCCACTTCCAGGTTTTGGTGGCGACTTCTATGAGGATTACTATGGAGCCGTCTGAGCTAGTACTAGTTTCACTAGTATTGTAGTAGTTGTATTCTCCACAGTCCTGCCTGACCATGGGATATGACTTGGTGTGTATCACGCTCTGAAGGTGTAGGAAAATAATGTATAGGAGCTTGGAATGCCTTTGATGAGATGTAATGTCTTTCACCGTAGTTGTACTCTAGCCTGGGCTTGTACTAAACTATGTACGGTGTGTATGACCAATGATATATATATGAGAGTTTCTATATTACCATGTCATGCAATGAACATCTTAGCATTCCATGTTATCCATTACATTCTGCACATCCTTGCTAAGTTTGTGCCATCCTTATCTAAACTATTGTCTTGTTTTCTCCTAGGATGGTCAACACCCGCAGCAACCCTGTTGCCCCGGAGCAGGGGGAAGCCAGTGCAGCTAGGGGTGAAAATCTGCCTCACCCGCCTTCTCTGGCCGAAGTGATGCTGGAGGCGGAAAGAAACAAGCGTGAGACTAACCGCTTGTTGGAGCGGATTGAGCAGAACACTGCACGCCATCAGCGAAATGACTTGGTGTCAATCAATGACTTCATCAAGTTGTACCCACCAAAGTTTAATCATTCCGTCGAGCCCCTCGACGCGGATGACTGGCTTCGCAGCATCACCCACAAGCTACGTTCTGCCAATGTAGCCGTAGCTGATAAGGTTACTTATGCTGCCTATCACCTCGAAGGCCCTGCTAGCCTTTGGTGGGAAAACTTTGAAGCTATGCGCTTGGTCGGCCAAATCACTACTTGGGCTGAATTCAGTGAGGCTTTCCGTGAGCATCACATTCCGGAAGGTCTCATGGATCGCAAGAGGGAAGAGTTCTGCAATTTCACCCAAGGAAGACTGACTGTGGATGCATATAGCCGTGAATTTGGGAATCTAGCACGATATGCTCCTGAAGAAGTATCTACCGACGCTAAGAAGCAGGCAAGGTTCCGCAAGGGACTTAGCCCTGAGCTTCGCCGCGATCTTCGTCTGCACGAGTGCACCTCCTTTAGAAGTTGGTCAATAAAGCCATCAGTGCTGAGTCAGGCTAGTCTGATTATGACGCTTCACGCAAGCACTCTCGTGACTTTGGCTCTTCATCCGGCTCTGGATCTCAGAAGCGCCGGGTGTGGATTCCAAGCACGGCAGTGCCACCTAGGTTCATTCCGAGGCCATCCTTTGAGGCGCCTCGTCCCAACCAGCAATTTGCACCGCCCAAGCCCTATGGTGGCCCCGCTGCTAATGTTGCTCCACGCCCCAATGTTGTGACATGTTTCAAGTGTGGAGAGCCGGGTCACTATAGTCGAGAGTGTCCCCAGAACAACAACCCCAATCAGTCTGGAAAGTCCGTTGGCCGTGGTAAGCCAGCGGGAAAGACATTCTACGCCAAGCCGGTCACCACTGCACGTGGCCATGTCAACTATGTTTCAGCCGAGGAGGCTCATGAGGATCCTAATGTCGTCCTTGGTACACTCCTTATTAATTGCCATCCGGCATCTGTTCTTTTCGATACTGGAGCATCTCATTCATTCATATCCGAGAACTATGCTCGATTGCATAACACGACATTCTATGACATGCCCACTTCCATGGTAATTCAAACTCCGGGTTCCAAATGGCAAACTTCTAGAGTAAGCCATGGGAACAAAATTCTTGTCGATAAACTTGTCTTCCTTGCATCCTTAATAGCTCTCAAGTCCTCGGACATAAACATCATCTTGGGTATGGACTGGATGTCAGCCCATTGTGCTAAGATAGATTGTGCCACTAGAACCGTTCAACTTACTCATCCATCAGGCAAGACAGTCAATGTCTTAACTCAAGTGGCCAAGCGCCAGCTTTACTCCCTAAATAGCAACCCCCTTCCAGACCTTGAGGATGTTCTGGTAGTCCGAGACTTTCCGGATGTCTTTCTAGAAGAACTGCCAGGTGTTCCACCTGACAGGGATGTCGAGTTTGTGATAGACCTTGTTCCAGGAACCGTTCCAATTTCTAGGAGACCCTATAAGATGGCACCCTTAGAACTAGCCGAGCTTAAGAACCAACTCGATGAGTCCTTGAAAAAGGGTTTCATCCGTCCTAGTTCCTCTCCTTGGGCTTGCCCCGTCCTCTTTGTCAAGAAGAAGGATGGAACGGATCGGATGGTTGTAGATTACCGACCTGTCCACTTGGTCACCATCAAGAACAAGTATCCGCTTCCCAGGATCAATGATCTGTATGATCAGCTGGCTGGATCCTCAGTCTTTTCCAAGGTGGATTTGAGGTTGGGCTACCATCAAATAAAAATCAGAAACGGGGACATTCCCAAAACGGCCTTTGGTACTCGTTATGGCCAATACGAGTACACCGTTATGTCCTTCGGTTTAACCAATGCCCCAGCCACCTTCTCTCGGTTAATGAACTCGGTCTTCATGGAGTATTTGGATAAATTCGTTGTAGTATACCTCGATGACATACTCATCTACTCCAAGAATGAAGAGGAACATGCCGAACATCTAAGGCTGGTATTGATGAAACTTCGAGAGCATCGCCTTTATGCCAAGTTCTCCAAGTGTGAATTTTGGTTGCCAGAAGTGACCTATTTAGGCCATGTAATCTCTGGTAAGGGTATTGCTATCAATCCCGAGCGAGTTCAAGCCCTCCTTGATTGGACTCCACCTGAGACGGTCAAGCAAGTTTGGAGCTTCCTTGGCTTAGTGAGCTATTGCCGCCGCTTCGTCGAGAATTTCTCCAAGGTTGCTAAACCTCTAACTGAACTCCTCAAGAAAGATAAAAAGTTCGAGTGGACTCCACAGTGTGAGTTCAGCTTTCAGGAACTGAAAAGACGCCTGACATCTGCTCCCGTACTGGTACCACCAGATTTCTCCAAGGACTTTATTATCTATTGCGACGCCTCGCGACAAGGACTAGGTTGCATACTCATGCAAGATCGTCAGGTAATTGCATATGCTTCACGGCAATTACACCCACATGAGGAAAACTATCCCACACATGATCTAGAGCTTGCAGCCGTAGTCCATGCACTCAAAACATGGCGACATTACCTCCTCGGTAATCGTTGCGAGATCTACACTGATCACCAAAGTTTGAAATATATCTTCACCCAACCATATTTGAATCTCAGGCAAAGACGTTGGGTCGAGTTGTTCTCGGATTACGACTTAGGAATAACTTACACCCCGGGCAAAGCCAATGTCATGGCTGATGCGCTAAGTCGTAAATCTTATTGTAACAACCTGATGTTACAACAAAGTCAACCACTTCTCCATGAGGAATTTCGTAAGCTTAATCTTCACATTGTTCCTCGAGGATTTCTATCCACCCTGGTGGCGAAGCCTAACCTTATGGATCAGATCATAACCGCCCAGCGGTATGATAAGGGCATGTCCCGGATTAAGGAAAACATTGCTAGCGGAGTTGCTAAATGTGTTTCCATGGATGAGCGAGGTGTTGTCTTCTCCGAGAACCGCTTGGTGGTTCCCAAGAAACAACATTTACGCTAGTTGATTCTTAAGGAAGCTCATGACTCCCCTCTCACCATTCATCCCGGTAGTACTAAAATGTATCAAGACCTACGCTAGAGGTTTTGGTGGACTAGGATGAAGAGAGAAATCGCTCAATACATTGCTAATTGCGACGTTTGTCATCGTGTTAAAGCAGAGCATCAATGGCCTGCTGGCACCCTTCAACCTTTGGCTATTCCTGAGTGGAAATGGGATAAAATTAGTATGGATTTCATTACTGGGTTTCCCAGGACCAAGAGAGGGAATAATGCCATCTTCGTCGTGATCGACCGTCTTTCCAGAGTAGCCCATTTCCTACCTGTTCGTGAGAGTATCACCGCTAGCCAGCTAGCTGATTTATACATCTCCTGGATAGTGTCTCTTCATGGTGTCCCATTGGAAATTAACTCAGACCGTGGAAGTCTTTTCACCTCTCGATTTTGGGAAAGTTTCCAAAATGCTATGGGAACTCGTATCTCTTTTAGCATCGCCTTCCATCCTCAATCAAGTGGTCAAGTAGAGCGAGTCAATCAAATTCTGGAAGATATGCTCCGAGCTTCTGTCATCTCATTCGGAATGGGTTGGGAGAAATGCCTTCCATTCATGGAGTTTGCTTATAACAATAGTTATCAAGCTAGTTTGGGCAAAGCTCCTTTCAAAGTTCTCTATGGACGAAAATGTCGAACGCCTCTTAACTGGTCAGAAACCGGG
This sequence comes from Triticum dicoccoides, assembly GCF_002162155.2. Taxonomy (NCBI): domain Eukaryota; kingdom Viridiplantae; phylum Streptophyta; class Magnoliopsida; order Poales; family Poaceae; genus Triticum; species Triticum dicoccoides. The sequence goes on along the minus strand of NC_041388.1, from coordinate 467,225,157 downwards.
GAAAGACAACTCTTTGGCCCGGATATGATTCAGGAAGTAGAAGAGAAGGTTCGTGTTATTCGTGAGAAATTGAAAACATCCCAATCTCGTCAAAAGAGCCAATATGATCGTAAACATAAGCTCATGACTTATGAAGTCGGCGAGAAGGCTTACCTTCGGGTTACCCCATTAAAGGGAACCCATCGTTTCGGTATCAAAGGCAAATTGGATCCTCGTTACATTGGACCCTTTTGCATTCTTGCCAAACGAGGAGAAGTTGCCTACCAATTGGAACTACCTTCGCATTCACAATGTCTTCCATGTTTCTCAACTCAGGCGTTGCTTCGCGGATCCTATCCGTGGAGTGGACCACGAAATGCTTGATCTACAAGATAACCTCTCATATCGAGAATATCCCTTTCGTATCCTTGATCAAGCCGAGCGTACCACTCGATGCCATAATATCAAGTTTCTCAAAGTTCAATGGTCACACCATTCCGAAAAGGAAGCCACTTGGGAAAGGGAGGATCGTCTTCGACTTGAGTACCCCACCTTCTTCCTGGAGGATCCTAAATCTCGGGACGAGATTCTTTTGAGTGGGGGTGAGTTGTCACATCCCTGTGTTAGTCATGCATTAGGTTTGGTTGAACATGTGCATCATGTTTAAATTTATTTTAAATTTGAAATGGGGATGACAGAACCCCTAGCACCCCCCTGGAACAACTAGGGTTTACTAAAAACTTTTTCAATGAACCTGAAATGCCCTTCTAAAAGGCCCACCCTTTTTGTTTTGGGTTAAAACCTTTGACAAAAATGGTGCACATTTTTCTAGGACATCTTAAGGTCATTGGATTAATTCTTTAGTATTTTCATTTGGGCATTTAAATGCTATAAAATATTTTAAATGCTCAAATAATCATAAACTAAAATGTTAGCTGTTGGATATATTCTAAGCAGTAGCCATGATTAATTTTATGATTTTTGGAAATGCCCTGGCATTTTTAATAAAGCCCTGAAGTTACAGAAATAATAGAATAAATGAAAAACAGAAAAAGAGAGAGAGAACAGAGACTTACCTGGCGCAGCCCACCTAGCCCACCAGCTCGGCCCAGCCCACTGGCTCCTTCTAGTCGTCCTCCTCCTCTCGCCAGGAGGACGAGAGGCACGTGGCCGGCGCCAGCGGCCACACGCCGGCCACCTCCTGCTTCCGCCGATGCCCAGGACGCGCCTACGAGTGCCACGCACTCCCTCTCGTTCCCCTCTCATTCTACCCACTCTCCCCGTGCCCTCTCCCTCCTCTGGTTCTCTCCCCATCCCCTACCGAGCACAGCCGTCGCCACCAACAAGCACCACCGCGGCCACCGCCTCTCCCTCGCTTCTCTGACCGGCCCAGAGGCTCCGCCTCGACCCCCTCTTCCTTCCACCCTGAGCCACGCCACCACGGGAGCCCCACATCGCCGCCACGAGTCGTCTTCCCCGAGCACGGCCGCCGGACTCCATCAACGGATTCGCCGTCGCCAAGCCGTCTCCGAGCAAGCCGAGCCCCTCTTCGTGATCGCTGTGAGCTCCGCCACCGTTTCCCCCTCTCCCCGCGCTCGTCCGCGTCCTCTAACCACCCTGGCCATCGGAGCTGAAGCTCGCCGCCGCACCGCACGTCGCCGTCGTGGCCACAGCCACGTTGGGTCGCAACCGAGCACGCCATTGTCTTCAATGCACTTGCAGGAGCCCGTAGCACCCCCGCACGCCCCCTCGTCGTGCCTGCTAGCGACTAGTTCAACCTCGCCCGAACTCCGGTCACCGCGGACATGCTCGCCGCCGTCGTCTCCGGCCACCCCAGCTCCACCTACTGCCACCACTCGACGCGTCTCACTCCCCGCATCACGTAGATGGTCTCCACCGTCCTTTTGGTCGCCGGAGTGCAAAACCTGAGCCCTCCGCCGCGTCTGGCCTCGCCGGCGGCTAAACGCCAACGAGTTTGACCCCTTTTGACCGTGGACTAACGCGTGGGCCTAGGTTGACTCCCCCCTGAGCCTATGACAGGTGGGGCCGGCCTGCTAATTAGTTTAGGATTAGTATTAACTAATTTTAATTAGTTTAGTCACTGACATGCGGGCCCAGACCCCACTGACAGTTAATTAGTACTAATTTAATCCTGTTAATTAGCTGAGACACTGACAAACAGGGCCCACCAGTCAGGTTTGACTGGCCCTGGCGCCTTTGACTCACTGACGTCACTCTGACGTCAGGCTGACGCAATAAATCCTTTTCTGGATTTATTGTTTAATCGGGAATTCCAGAAAATAGCCAAAACTTCTAAAAATCATAGAAAATCAACCATAGCTCCAAATCAAACAAGTTATATATGAAAAATGATCAGAAAAATTCAATCTATCCATCTGTAATGGTTTCATGCATGACAAAACAAGTTAACCTTGTTGTTTAAGCAAAATAATATAATGCACTAATAAGGCTATGTTAAATGAACTAACATTTGAATCTTTGATTCAAATGAGTTCATTCCCTTATGTTTTAGCTTGCATTAGGCCATGACACATTCATTTTGCCATGTCATAGCATGCATCATATTGTTGCATATTGTCATGTGTTGATTATTTTCGGTGTGTCTTTCGTGGTAGGCTCTGCCTCCGAGGATAACCCCGAGTATCCGTCTGAAGGGCAGTACCCTACTACCACTACATCAGGCAAGCAACCCATTGATCATTCTGATACAAACCCATGTTCTCGCTTCTGCTCTTGTTTACTACATTAAGACAACGTGATTCAAACTGCGGTGTGCTATAGTAGTTGAACCCTTATCCTCTGCATGACTTGTCATTGCCACAGTAACTAGATGAAACCCACTAGCATGTGTAGGACTTGGTTGAGCCATGTATGTGTTTCCTACCTTGCTATGCCTGCTATGCTTAGAGTTGTGTCAGGTCTGGTTCATTTGGGTGATGGGCTAGAGTGAAATGATTATGTCGGTAATGTGAGGGATGTGTTGAACATGATTTGGTAAAGGTATCGATGAGAGGCCATGTAGGAGTACATGGTGGGCTGTTTCATTGAGACCGTCCCTAAGAAGTGAGATCTGTATGTGTGATTTTAAGAATCAGCTACTACCATGCATTGGGATCCTTAATTGACCCTCTCGGCTTCTTAATCACCCTAGTACTCTGTCCAGGAGTTGCAATTAGTTTCTGGTGTTTGTAGGTTATGTGTTGGCGGACGTGCGTAGCGCTGACCCTAGGGGTGGGCTATGTTGCGGCAGATACACCGTGGAACGGTGTACCGAGTCACCCGTTTGGTGTCTCGAGAACCCTGTTCACATCGTTCGGGGCCGTGTGTGGAAACCTCGGCCGGACTCCCTGCGGATGGAACCTGGATAGGTGATAAACCTGGGCTAGAGGCTTGAGTGTTTAGGTAGGCCGTGGCCGACACCCTCATTGGGCTTTCGCTTGAAGGTTGCCGAGTACAGGTCGTGTAAACGGCGGTAAATGGTGAAAGCATGTATGAAGAAGTACACCCCTGCAGGGTATAAAACTATTCGAATAGCTGCGTCTGCGGTAAAGGACTACTTGGTTGCCTATACAGTTCATAGACAAGTTAATGGATACTACTAAAAGACTCAAGATAAGTGTGAGTACCGAGGATGGCCCTCTCGTAGGATGATGAGGGAGGATCCCCGGTGGAGTATCGTGTTGGTGATTAGTGGACTCGTGTGCGAAAAACTATTTTACTAGTGGAGTCTCGTAGGATAGCTTAGCCAAGAGTCAAAGCTGGCCTGCTGCAATAACTCCACCACCTTCTTGAGAACAAGCATGTATAGTAGGTTCTGATGTAAGACTTGCTGAGTACCTTTGTACTCATGTTTGCTTAATTACTGTTTTCAGACGACAATATCGCCCCCTCCGACGGGTTCTACGTAGACCTTGATGTCGACGAGTGACTAGCCACCCAGGTGGTGATCCTGGCCATGGAGGGCCCCATGTAGATAGACATGCTTCGAAAAGCCTTCTTTCTTTCTAGTGTTTGCACTCAGACTATTTGCTTCCGCATGTGTTTGTATGCTTGTATGACTTGAGTGTTGGGTCATGTGACCCCTACCTGTATGAACATGTTATGTATGGCTCTCTGGAGCCTTTAAGTAAAGTACTTGAGTTGTAGAGTTTTGTTGTGATGCCATGTTGTATGTACTCATATCGGGCATATTGTGTGTATGATTGAAATGCTTGGTATGAGTGGGATCCGACAATCTAGTTGTTTATCCTTGGCAGCCTTTCTTATGGGGAAATGTAGTCTAGTGTTCCTCGAGCCATAGTAGTCTGCTACAGCCCGGTTCACCAGAGTCCTGCTAGCCCAGCAGTACTGCTCAAAACACTTGACTGGCCGGCATGTGTTTCACTTCGTTCCTATGTCTGTCCCTTCGGGGAAATGTCACGTGGTGACATCCGGAGTCCTGCCTAGCCTGCTACAGCCGGGGGTCCCCGGAGTCCTGTTAGCCCAGTGCTACAGCCCGGATTCACTCGCTGATGATCGACATGCTCGATGTGATTCATGTATGCCTGTCTCCATATGTCTGCGCCGCTTTGGGTTCACGACTAGCCATGTCGGCCTGGGTTCTCTATCATATGGATGCTAGCGACACTATCATATACGTGAGCCAAAAGGCGCAAACGGTCTCGGGCCATGGTAAGGCGACACCCGTGGAGATACCGTGCGTGAGGCCGCAATGTGATATGAGGTGTTACCGGCTAGATCGATGTGACTTGGAATCGGGGTCCTGACAATTTTCTGCAAGCACTGAAATTATCGGTAATAGATAGTTTCGTGATAAGGTAATTCGTAACGAGTAACAAGTAATAAAAGTAAATATGGTGCAGAAAGATGGCCCAATCCTTTTTGAAGCAAAGGACAAGCCTGGACAAACTCTTATATAGAGGAAAGCGCTCCAGAGGACACATTGGAATTATCGTCAAGCTAGTTTTCATCACGCTCATATGATTTGCGTTTGGTACTTTGATAATTTGTTATGTGGGTGGACCGGTGCTTGGGTACTGTCCTTCCTTGGTCAAGCATCCCACTTATGATTAACCCCTTTTGCAAGCATCCGCAACTACAACAGAAGTATTAAGGTAAACCTAACCATAGCATGAAACATATGGATCCAAATCAGCCCCTTACAGAGAAACTCATAAACTAGGGTTTAATATTTTGTCACTCTAGCAACCCATCATCTACTTATTACTTCCCAATGCCTTCCTCTAGGCCCAAACATTGGTGAAGTGTCATGTAGTCGATGTTCACATGACACCACTAGAGGAAAGACAACATACATCTCATTAAAATATCGAACGAATACCAAATTCACATGACTACTTATAAAGCAAGACTTCTCCCATGTCCTCAGGAACAAACGTAACTACTCACAAATCATATTCATGCTCATAATCAGAGGGGTATTAATATTCATAATGGATCTGAACATAAGATATTCCACCAAGTAAACCAACTAGCATCAACTACAACGAGTAATCAACACTACTAGCAACTCACAGGTACCAATCTGAGACTTTGGGACAAAGATTGAATACAAGAGATGAACTAGGGTTTGAGATGAGATGGTGTTGGTGAAGATGTTGATGGAGATTCACCCCCTCCCGATGAGAGGGTCGATGGTGATGACGATGGTGATGATTTCCCTCTCCCCGAGGGAAGTTTCCCCGGCAGAACAGCTCCGTCGTAGCCCTAGATTGGTTCCGCCAAGGTTCCGCCTCGTGGCGGCGGAGTTTCTTCCCGAAAGCATGCTTATGATTTTTTTTCCTCGACGAAAGACTCCATATAGCGAAAGATGGGCATCAGAGGGCTGCCAGGGGGCCACGAGGCAGGGGGGCACACCTAGGGGGTAGGGCACGCCCCCACCCTCGTGGACAGTGGGTGGCCCCCATCTGGTACTTCTTTCGCCCAATATTTTTTATATATTCTGAAACGTGCTCCCATGAAGTTTCAGGACTTTTGGAGATGTGCAGAATAGGTCTATAATATTTGCTCCTTTTCCAGCCCAGAATTCTAGCTGCCGGCATTCCCCCTCTTCATGTAAACCTTGTAAAATATGAGAGAATAGGCATAAGTATTGTGACATAATGTGTAATAACAGCCCATAATGCAATAAATATCGATGTAAAGGCATGATGCAAAATGGACGTATCAACTCCCCCAAGCTTAGTCCTCGCTTGTCCTCAAGAGAAAGCCAAAATTGAAAATTTTGTCCACAATTTTTTAGAGATAAAGGTGTCGATAAAAATAAAATACGGACATGAGGGCATCATGATCATTCTTCGAATAGCAACATATACATATATTTTCATATGATCTCTTATGCTAAAGTAATAATTCAATCACAATTTCAAGTATGAATCATAAACTTCATTGAAAACAAACAAACTATAATCTCAGTCATTGAAGCAATTGCAATTTATCGTAACATCGGAAAGAGTCAATATAAGAGCTTTTTAGCAAGTCCACATACGCAACCATCGTTTAGTCTTCAACAGTTGCTAACACTCACGCGATATTTATGGTTATGAAGTTTTAATCGGACACAGCGAAAGATAGGGGCTTATAGTTTTGCCTCCCGACCTTTTACCTCAAGGGTAATGTCAAAAATAATAGTTCATGAAAACTCACATCCAATTAGCTATATATACCAGGATCTTTCCAACACATTGTGCTTGCTAAAGGATAATATGTAAAAAGGAAAGGTGAAGATCATCGTGACTCTTGCATGAAGTATAAGACAAGAATGAAATATAGGCCCTTCACGAAGGGAAGCAGGAGGTTGTCATGTCCTTTTATGTTTGGATTCACAAAATCTTAATGCAAAAGAACGTCGCTTTATATTGCCACTTCTAATATGGACCTTTATTATGCAGTCTGTCGCTTTTATTTCTTCCACATCACAAGATCGTATAAAGCTTATTTTCTCCGCACTAACATATCTTACATATTTAGAGAGCAATTTTATTGCTTGCCATGATGACAACTTACTTGAAGGATCTTACTCAATCCATAGGTAGATATGGTGGACTCTCATGGAAAAACTGGGTTCAAGGATATTTGGAAGCACAAGTAGTATCTCTACTTGGTGCATAGAATTTGGCTAGCATGAGAGGGAAAAGCAAGCTCAACATGTTGGATGATCCATGACAATATAATTTATTTCAGATGTAAGAAAACATAACCCATTACATTTTCTTCCTTGTCCAACCTCAACTCTTTAGCATGTCATATTTTAATGAGTGCTCACAATCATAAAATATGTCCAAGATAGTATACTTATATGTGAAAACCTCTCTTTCTTTATTACTTCCTATTAATTGCAACGATGACCAAAACTATGTTTGTCAACTCTCAACAATTTTTATTCATCATACTCTTTATATGTGAAGTCATTACTCTCCATAAGATCCATATGATCTCTTTATTTGTTTTTATTCTTTCTCTTTTATTTTATTCCCTCAAGATCATAGCAAAATAATCAAGCCCTTGACTCAACACTAATTTTTATTATATATATATATCTCACGGACTCGATTACATAGAAGGATCATAAAGCAAAACTCAAAACTAGATCATACTAAAACTTTATTCTACTAGATCAAGATATTACCAAAAGGATCGGACTAAGAAGAGCATTAAAGATAAAAGTGTGATGGTGATACGATACCGGGGCACTCCCCTAAGCTTGGCAGTTGCCAAGGGGAGTGCCTATACCCATGTGTTTATGTTTCCTTCCTCGTAGGTGGTGATGATGGAGTTGTTGATGATGTAGGCTTGTCGTCCATCTTCCAAGGCATAGGCTCACCATCATAGAAGGATGATCGAGTCTCCCGGATCCTCAAATCTACAACCAAACTCATCCTCTTGAGTCTATATTCATACTCATAGTTTTGGTTTTGCAGGTCATAAATCTAGGCTTGGAGGCGCTCGATTTTCTCGTGAAGCTTGAAGATGGCCTCCCCAATGTCCTTGTCATCTAGCTTGTGGTTGTTGGTGAACTCCATGATCATTATATGATTGGAGTCGAGTCCACGTTCCACCATCTCCTGGCACTTGAAAACTTGTTGCTCCAACGCCTCGAGCCTTGTCTCCATGCTTCTGGTCCTCCTTGGTCCCTCAACATCGCGGATGTGCAGCAACCCCTCACGCATCTCAATGGTGAGGGTGTTGCAGCACCTCCACGAGGTAGGGATTGATGACCTTCTTGAAGAACTTGTCCTTGGGGGCACTTCAAGACGCCATGGCGATCAAGATCTGTCAAAAAAACAGCTTGAAACAAAGGCAGAAGATATTTGCGTGATACGGTGGTCAAAACCTTCGGGAGATTATATAATGAATTTTGACCGAACAAAAGAAATATCGTGCAAGAAAATGAAGTATGGAGAGTGCATGAGGTGCCCACGAGGCAGGGTGCACGCCCAGGGGGTAGGGCGCGCCCTCCACCCTCGTGGAAGCCTCGTGTCCTTTTCGGACTGCTTCTTATTTTCCTATTTTCTTAAATATTCCAAAACAAAGAAAAATTGCCATTAGAACTATTTTGGAGTCGGTTTACTTACCGTACCACGTACCAATTCCTTTTCGAAGTCTGAAACATTCTGGAAAGTGTCCCTTATGTGTTCCTCCGGGGTTATGGTTTCAATAACCTTAGTTTCAACATTTATGGGATTACCTGAGATATAGTGTTTGATTCTTTGACCGTTCACCACCCTCGGATTACTGCCTTCGAAATTGTTGATTTTTATGGCACTGGGATGATAAACGTCCTCGATGGCGTAAGGACCTTCCCATTTTGAAAGGAGTTTGCCTGCAAAAAATCTTAAACGAGAGTTATATAACAATACATAATCACCTACATTAAACTCACATTTTTGTATCCTTTTATCATGCCATCTTTTAACTTTTTCTTTAAATAGTTTGGCATTCTCATAAGCCTGGGCTCTCCATTCATCAAGTGATTAATGTCAGAAAGGCTCTTCTCACCGGCAAGTTTGAAATAATAATTGAGATCTTTAATGGCCCAATATGTCGTATGTTCTAGTTCAGGAGGGAAGTGACATGCCTTTCCATAAACCATTTTATACAGAGACATACCCATAGGATTTTTATATGCAGTTCTATAAGCCCATAATGCATCATCAAGTTTCTTGGACCAATTCTTTCTCGATCTATTAACGATCTTTTGCAAAATTAATTTAAGCTCTCTATTGCTCAATTCTACTTGACCACTAGACTGTGGGTGATAAGGAGATGCAATTCTATGATTAAAGTCATACTTAGCAAGCATTTTATGGAAAGCACCATGAATAAGATGTGAACCACCATCAGTCATTAAGTATCTAGGGACTCCAAACCATGGAAAAATAACTTCTTTAAGCATCTTAATAGAGGTGTTATGATCAACACTACTAGTTGGAATAGCTTCTACCCACTTAGTAACGTAATCAACATCAACTAAAATATGAGTCTACCCATTAGAGGAAGGAAACAGTCCCATATAATCAAAACCCCAAACATCAAATGGTTCAATAACAAGTGAATAATTCACAGGCATTTCATGACTTCTACTAATATTACCAATTCTTTGACATTCATCACAAGACAAGACAAACTTACGGGCATCCTTGAGGAGAGTAGGCCAATAAAAACCGAATTGCAATACCTTATGTGCAGTTTTGTCTCCAGCATGGTGTCCTCCATAAGCCTCGGAGTGACACTTGCATAGGATCTGTTCCTGTTCATGCTCAGGTACACAACGTCTAATAACACCATCTATTCCTTCTTTATATAGATGTGGGTCATCCCAGAAGTAATGTCTTAAATCATAGAAGAACACTTTCTTTTGTTGGTATGTGAAACTAGGTGGTATAAATTTCGCAGTGATATAATTGGCATAATCAGCATACCATGGAGCAGTATGAGAAGCATTTATGACAGCTAATTTTTCATCAGGAAAGCTATCATCAATAGGTAGTGGGTCATCAAGAACATTCTCTAACCTAGACAAGTTGTCTGCAACAGGGTTCTTAGCTCCCTTTCTATCAATAATATGCAAATCAAATTCTTGTAGAAAGAGAACCCATCTAATAAGTCTAGGTTTAGCATCTTTCTTTTCCATAAGATATTTAATAGCAGCATGATCAGTGTGAACATTTACTTTAGAATCAACTATATAAGGTCTGAACTTATCACAAGCAAACACAACTGCTAAAAATTCTTTTTCAGTAGTAGCATAATTTCTTTGAGCACTGTCTAGAGTTTTACTAGCATATTGAATAACATTTCATTCCTTATAAACTCTTTGTCCTAGAACAGCCCCTACAGCATAATCACTAGCATCACACATGATTTCAAATGGTAAATTCCAATCAGGAGGCTGAACAATAGGTGCAGAAATCAAATCTTTCTTAAGTATTTCAAATGCTTCTACACAATCATCATCAAATACAAATGTGACATCTTTTTGTAAGAGATTAGTCAAAGGCCGAGAAATTTTAGAGAAGTCCTTAATGAACCTCCTATAAAAACCGGCATGACCAAGGAAGCTTCTTATACCTTTAATGTCCTTAGGACACGGCATCTTTTCAATAGCATCAACCTTAGCTTTATGAACTTCAATACCTCTTTCAGAAATTTTATGCCCCAAGACAATACCTTCATTAACCATAAAGTGGCACTTCTCCCAATTCAAGACAAGATTAGTTTCTTCACATCTCTGCAAAACTCGATCAAGGTTGCTTAAGCAATCATCAAAAGAAGTTCCATAAACGGAGAAATCATCCATGAAAACCTCAACAATCTTTTCACAAAAGTCAGAGAATATAGCAGTCATACATCTTTGAGAAGTAGCAGGTGCATTGCATAAACCAAAAGGCATACGTCTATAAGCAAAGGTACCAAAAGGGAAATTAAAGTTGTCTTTTCTTGATCCTCTTTTGACACAGGTATTTGAGAGAAACCAGAATAACCATCTAGAAAGCAAAAATGTGTATGTTTGGATAATCGTTCTAGCATTTGATCAATAGGTAGAGGGTAATGATCCTTTTTAGTAGCTTTATTTAATTTGCAGAAATCAATTACCATTCTATAACCTGTAACAATTCTTTCTGGAATCAATCATCTTTATCATTAGGAACAACAGTAATACCTCCCTTTTTAGGGACACAGTGGATAGGACTTACCCACTGACTATCAGCAACTGGATAACTTATACCTACCTCCAAAAGCTTTAGAATTTTTTTCTTAGCACTTCTTTCATCTTAGGATTTAACCGTCGTTGGTGTTCAACAACTGGTTTCGTGTCTTTCTCCAATTTTATTTTGTGCTGGCATAGAGTGGGACTAATGCCCTTAAGATCATCAAGAGTATATCCAATAGCAGCACGGTGCTTCTTCAGAGTTTTCAATAATTTATTTTCTTCATGCTCTGAAAGGTTAGCACTAATAATAATATGATATATCTCTTTCTCATCAAGATAAGCATATTTAGGAGTATGAGGTAAAGGTTTAAGCTCAAACACGGGATCCCCTTGGGTGGAGGAGGATCCTCTAGAATTTCAATAGGCAAGTTATGTTTCAAAATAGGTCCCTGTTTAAAGAATACTTCATCTATTTCCCTTCTTTCATTCATAAACATATCATTTTTATGGTCTAGCAAATATTGTTCTAAAGGATCAGTAGGAGGCACGACAATAGAAGTAAGACCAATAATTTAATCTTTACTAGGCAATTATTTATCATGGGGTTGTCTACGAAATTTAGCAAAATTAAATTCATGAGACATATCCCCCAAACCAATAGAAACGATATCCTTATTGCAGTCTATCTTAGCATTAACAGTATTCAAGAAGGGTCTACCAAATATAATGGGACAAAATTCATCTTGTGGGGGACCGAGAACAAGGAAATCAGCAGGATACTTAACTTTCCCACACAAGACTTCAACTTCTCTAACGATTCCAACGGGTGAAATAGTCTCTCTATTGGCAAGCTTAATTGTAACATCAATTTCTTCTAACTCAGCAGGTGCAATATCATGCATAATTTCTTTGTATAAGGAATGAGGTATTGCACTTGCACTAGAACCCATATCACATAAGCCATGATAGCAATGATCTCCTATTTTAACAGAAATAACAGGCATGCCTACAACAGGTCTATGTTTATTTTTAATATCAGGTCTAGCAATTTTAGCAAATTCATTACAAAAGTAAATAACATGCTCATCAATATTATCGGCCAAGAGATCTTTAACCATAGCAACACTAGGTTCAACTGGTTCAACTTTAATTTGCTCAGAGGGAGTAGGTGTTCTAGTATTACTCTTACGAGCCATAGTTGAAGCTTTAGCATGATCCTTTATTCTAACAGGGAAAGGTGGTTTCTCAATATAAGCAGTAGGAACAACAGGATCATTATAAGTGATAGTTTTTTCTTCAACTTTAATAGGTGTAACTACTTTTACTTCAATGGGAGGATTATATTTAAGACACTTCTCCTTAGGGAGATCAACATGAGTAGCAAAGGATTCACACAAAGAAGCTACTATCTCAGAGTCTAGTCCATATTTAGTGCTAAATTCACGGAAAACATCGGTATCCATAAAAGATTTAACACAATCAAACTTAGGTGTTATACCTGACTCCTTACCTTCTTCGAGGTCCCAATCTTCAGAGTTGCGTTTAATTCTTTCCAATAAATCCCATTTGAATTCAATAGTCTTCATCATAAAAGATCTAGTACAAGAAGTATCGAGCATGGAGCGATTACTGAGAGAAAGCCAAGCATAAATTTTTTGAATAATCATTTCTTTTGAGAGCTCATGATTGGGGCATGAATATAACATTGACTTAAGCCTCCCCCAAGCTTGAGCGATGCTTTCTCCTTCGCGAGGCCAAAAATTATATATATATATATATATATATATATATATAACTTCTGATGAAATTCCAATTTCAATCGGTTGTAGTTCCATGATCCTATATCATCACATAGCCAAATCCATGTCAATGCCTCTCCCTTCAAAGACAAAGGGAAGACTTTCTTCTTGATAACATCCTCGGGCATACCTGCAAGATTAAATAATCCACAAACTTCATCCACATAGATTAGGTGCAAATCGGCATGCAATGTTCTATCTCCTGTAAAGTATTAGCTAGCAGTTCCTCTATCATACCCGAAGGAATTTCAAAGTAAACATTTTCAGTAGGTTCAGTAGGTTTAGGAGCAACTCTTTGCTCTACTGGTCGGGGTGAACATACCCCGAACAAGCCCCTCAAAGAATTATGTTAGTAACAAGTGACAGTAAATTTCAGCACACTATATAAATTTTTCCTTACCAAATTCCACCTACCAAAGGCGCTTCACTCCCCGGCAATGGCACCAGAAAAGAGTCTTGATGACCCACAAGTGTAGGGTATCTATCGTAACCTTTTCGGTAAGTAAGAGTGTCGAACCCAACGAGGAGCAGAAGGAAATGATAAGCGGTTTTCAGCAAGGTATTTTCTGTAAGCACTGAAATTATCGGTAACAGATAGTTTTGTGATAAGGTAATTCGTAACGAGTACCAAGTAATAAAAGTAAATAAGGTGCAGCTAGATGTCCCATTCCTTTTTGTAGCAAAGGACAAGCCTGGACAAACTCTTATATAGAGGAAAGCGCTCCCGAGGACACATGGGAATTATCGTCAAGCTAGTTTTCATCACGCTCATATGATTTGCATTCGGTACTTTGATAATTTGATATGTGGGTGGACTGGTGCTTGGGTACTATCCTTCCTTGGAAAAGAAACCCACTTATGATTAACCCCTATTGCAAGCATCCGCAACTACAACAAAAGTATTAAGGTAGACCTAACCGTAGCATGAAACATATGGATCCAAATCAGCCCCTTACAAAGCAACTCATAACTAGGGTTTAAGCTTCTGTCACTCTAGCAACCCATCATCTACTTATTACTTCCCAATGCCTACCTCTAGGCCCAAATAATGGTGAAGTGTCATGTAGTCAACGTTCACATGACACCACTAGAGGAAAGACAACATACATCTCATCGAAATATCAAACAAATACCAAATTCACATGACTACTTATAGCAAGACTTCTCCCATGTCCTCAGGAACAAACGTAATTACTCACAAATCATATTCATGTTCATAATCAGAGGGGTATTAATATTCATAATGGATCTGAACATATGATCTTCCACCAAATAAACCAACTAGCATCAACTACAAGGAGTAATCAACACTACTAGCAACCCACAGGTACCAATCTGAGGCTTCGGGACAAAGATTGAATACAAGAGATGAACTAGGATTGAGATGAGATGGTGCTAGTGAAGATGTTGATGGAGATTGACCCCCTCCCGATGAGAGGATCGATGGTGATGACGATGGTGATGATTTCCCCCTCCCGGAGGGAAGTTCCCTAGGCAGAACAGCTCTACCAGAGCCCTAGATTGGTTCCGCCAAGGTTCCGCCTCGTGGCGGCGTAGTTTCTTGTCGAAAGCTTGCTTATGATTTTTTCCTCGACAAAAGACTCCATATATCCAAAGATGGGCATCAGAGGGCTGCCAGGGGGGCCATGAGGCAGGGGGCGCGCCCAGGGGGTAGGGCGCGCCCCCCACCCTCGTGGACAGTGGGTGGACCCCCTCTGGTACTTCTTTCGCCAAATGCTTTTTTTATATTCTGAAACGTGCCCCTGTGAAGTTTCGGGACTTTTGGAGGTGTGCAAAATAGGTCTCTAATATTTGCTCCTTTTCCAGCCCAGAATTCCAACTGTCGGCATTCCCCCTCTTCATGTAAACCTTGTAAAATAAGAGAGAATGGGCATAAGTATTGTGACATAATGTGTAATAACAGCCCATAATGCAATAAATATCTATATAAAAGCATGATTCAAAATGGATGTATCAGTGAGCGGCCCCGACAACGAGGACGACGCCACCGATGAAGCGAGAGGAGGCGATGCAAGGATCCTGGTCCATCGTCGTGGATGAGAAACGTCCATCTCTAGCAGTGGACAATGCTGTCTTAGTAGGCGCTCTGACATGGTGGAGTTCGGCGTCAATGGATGGGGTGGAGGACGGCGGTGATGGATGGGGTGGCGGACGGAGGAGGCTGGTGTGGGGATGGTGTTCTAGCACAGATGATGTATGAATGCGAAAATGGAGGGAGAGGTACGGGGAACCATGCTTTTGGGATGCGCTTGTCTGAAATATGGGACAGTAACGAACTTAGCCCCTCTTTAAAATTTGGACGTCTCGTCGGTTGGGGATAGGACGGTAATCTCGCATGTCCCCAATATTTGCCTAGAGCGATTTCGAGCAAGGAGAGGGTGTTTTGTCAGCCACGATTGGCGCCCATGGTGTATGAACGGGGCTGACAGGTAGGGCGGTTGTGTCACGCTTGAGTGAAGTTACAAACCAGCCTCTATTGAAAATATTTGCCTACATCGATTTCGGCTGAGTCAAGTTTGTTTAGCCGCCCACCGTGTATGAATGGGGAAATGGAGGGAGAGACAGAGGCCTTTCGGACGAGCTTGAATCAAATGTATTGAAAATATTTGCCTACATCGATTTCGGCTGAGTCAAGTTTGTTTTGCCGCCCACCGTGTATGAATGGGGAAATGGAGGGAGAGACAGAGGCCTTTCGGACGAGCTTGAATCAAATGTGTTTTGCTGCCCACATTTGGCGCCCACCGTGTCTCAATGGGCTCAGAGGTGGCCGTGTCACGTCTAATTGAAGTTACTAACCTACCCCTATTGAGAGCAGTGGAAATCGGGACGATGGATTTTCCGCGTAAGGGGTAGACAGTAATTTCCATCTCCAAAACACTGGCTTCAGGCAGCCGTCATGGGAGTGGATATTTTGCCGCTTCTTTCGAATTTTGGGACAATAAGCATCCACATTTACCCTGGCAACTAAATTCGAATCCATTTTGTATTCTTATATGAATCTTTATAAATTATTCTATGTGTTTTTATATATCTTCAAAAGCACAACAAAGATGTATTCACAGTCATATATGAATACGATTTACAAATGCCGATACTCGAATTCAAAAGCTACAATCCAGTTTAAGGTGAATTCGAATATTTGAAACCACTTTATGTCCAACTCAAGTGTCACACGCAACATAATGTGTACTCCCATTTAGATATGTACACAAGCAATCTCTCAAGATTCAAAATACCGAGTCAATCAACCAATAATGTACAAAACTAACACATGTATAAACACTTATAGAGTATATGGATCAATAATATCAACTAGCATACATAAGCCAGGCCACTATACTTTTTTGCTAGAAAAGCATCATTTTTTTAGCGAAGCTAGTACAACATCTTGTCCCTTTCAGATGCGTGCCACTTAAGGACCATCATTACTACTATTATTGTTGAATGCACATTCAGCCTGATTGGCATATTTGTAGGTCTAGAACAGCAATCAAAATGAAATGTCGCAGAGTCTTATCAATTAATATAGACTCGTGCTAAAAAAATTACAAACCAAAAAGCAAAAAGAAATATTACATGATCTCTAAAACAAATGGTTTGATCGATTACATGAACAAACAACACAAAGGTTATTCAATGATGGAAAAAACATTTTGCCTATGATTTACCAAGTGGGAATTTAATTTCCTTTTTTCCTTTAGGACCTTAACAATGCGGTCAGTCACAGCTTGCTTCGTTTTGAAATCCACAAAATGTTTAATGGTTGTCTTGAGTACTACTTGTGATTGTACTGTTTGCTTCCTCAACATGTCAACTCCATCTCTAAGTGCAGAAGCAGAATCTCTTTCCACCAATAGTTTAGCATCTAGAGCATCAGCAGTTGGCAATTCGTGATGCACGATTGGGCCGGTGCCACTGTTGTGGGATGATACAACATCCATGGGGACCTCACTCTTTGATCTTGGGCTAATCTATTTTGCCATCAAAGTTTCGATAGGATTCTGAAAAGTTGATGTTAGCAAAACATCTCAACTAGGAGTTAGAACAACAAACCAGTTAAACAAACAAGGAATTAAAGAGTTCCAATTGGATGCTAAAAAGTAGTTATTAACATCATTGTAACCGGTTGCAACGGCAAAGTAGTTAAACAAACAAGTTTTGCAAAAGGTACCTGTTGTGGCATTGGAGTTTCTCTTGGATCCTGAAAAGTTGAGTAGCCAGTAATGTGATTAGAGCAACTGGTTGCATGTGAAGCCCCCGATTCAATCGTACACTAATCATGCACGCAAATGTGTACGATCAAGATCAGGGACTCACGGGAAGATATCACAACACAACTCTAAAAACATAAATAAGTCATACAAGCATCATAATACAAGCCAGGGGCCTCGAGGGCTCGAATACAAGTGCTCGATCATAGACGAGTCAGCAGAAGCAACAATATCTGAGTACAGACATAAGTTAAACAAGTTGCCTTAATAAGGCTAGCTAGCACAAACTGAGATACAGATCGAAAGAGGCGCAGGCCTCCTGCTTGGGATCCTCCTAAACTACTCCTGGTCGTCGTCAGTGGGCTGCACGTAGTAGTAGGCACCTCCAGTGTAGTAGGAGTCGTCATCAAAGGTGGCGTCTGGATCCTGGGCTCCGGCATCTGGTTGCGACAACCAGGTAGAAGGGAAAGGGGAAAAGAGGGAGAAAAGCAACCGTGAGTACTCATCCAAAGTACTCGCAAGCAAGGAGCTACACTACATATGCATGGATATATGTGTAAAGGGCCATATCAGTGGACTGAACTGCAGAATGCCAGAATAAGAGGGGGATAACTAATCATGTCGAAGACTACGCTTCATGCCACCTCCATCTTGCAGCATGTAGAAGAGAGTAGATGGTAAGTTCACCAAGTAGCATCGCATAGCATAATCGTACACGGCGATCCCCTCCTCGTCGCCCTGTTAGAGAACGATCACCGGGTTGTATCTGGCACTTGGAAGGGTGTGTTTTATTAAGTATCCGGTTCTAGTTGTCATAAGGTCAAGGTACAACTCCAAGTCATCCTGTTATCGAAGATCGCGGCTATTCGAATAGATAAACTTCCCTGCAGGGGTGCACCACATAACCCAACACGCTCGATCCCATTTGGCCAGACACACTTTTCGGGGTCATGCCCGACCGCGGAAGATCAACATGTCGCAGCCCCACCTAGGCACAACAGAGAGGTCAGCACGCCAGTCTAAATCCTATGTGCGCAGGGGTCTGGGCCCATCGCCCATTGCACACCTGCACGTTGCGTACGCGGACGGAAGCAGACCTAGCCTAGCAGGCGTTCCAGTCCAATTCGGCGTGCGCCGCTCAGTCGCAGACGTCACGAAGTGCTTCGGCTGATACCACGACGTCGAGTGCCCATAACTGTTCCCACGTAGTTGGTTAGTGCATATAGGCCAGTGGCCAGACTCGGATCAAATACCAAGATCTCGTTAAGCGTGTTAAGTATCCGCGAACGCCGACCAGGGCCAGGCCCACCTCTCTCCTAGGTGGTCTCAACCTGCCCTGTCGCTCCGCCACAAAGTAACAGTCGGGGGCCGTCGGGAACCCAGGCCCACCTCTACCGGGATGGAGCCACCTGCCCCTTCAGCCCCCATCTCCGAATAGTATCACATGTAATGTAAAAGTGTAAAGTATATAGTATATGCCTGTGATCACCTCCCGAAGTGATCACGGCCCAGTAGTATAGCATGGCAGACGGACAAGAGTGTAGGGCTACTGATGGAACACTAGCATCCTATACTAAGCAGTAGGATAGCAGGTAAGGGTAACAACTGTAGCAACAATGACAGGCTATGTAGTAGAATAGGATTAACCGAAAGCAGTAACATGCTACACTACTCTAATGCAAGCAGTAGAGAAGAATAGGCGATATCTGGTGATCAAGGGGGGGATTGCCTGGTTGCTCTGGCAAGGAGTCGTCAACAACGTAGTCGAACTGGGGGTCGCCGGCAGTCTCGGGGTCTACCGGAAAGAAGTAACGGAAGGGGATCACAATAAATAACAGAGCAATCAAAGCATCACAAAGCGTAACATGGCAATACACGATGCTAGAAGTGACCTAACGCGGTAGGAGGTGATACCGGCGAAGGGTGGAAACATCCGGGAAAGTATTCCCGGTGTTTCGCGTTTTCAGACAGATGAATCGGAGGGGGAAAGTTGCGACTTCGATAGGTTAGGGATGTGCGGGGGACGAACGGGATGCGTATCCGGATTCGTCTCGTCGTTCTGAGCAACTTTCATGTATAAAACTTTTTCATCCAAGCTACAGATTATTTTATATGAATTTCCGAAATTCAAAGAATATTCTGAAATCATTATTAATTCAAAAGTAAATATTAAAAGGCTAGATGCACCCAGCACAGGGTACACAGAATTGCACCCAGTGGCTGACAGGTGGGCCAGGGGGGTTTGGTTGACTGTTGACCTGGTCAGGGTAGACTGGGTCAAAGTGGGGCCCATCTGTCATTGTAACATGTGTTAACAAAAAAACATCTAATTAACTAATCTAATCAAGGAGGGTCCCATTTGCCATAGTCTACAAGATAACCTAACACTAATTACACGAAGCTAACATTTAATTAGGACCTACTTAATTGGGTTGGCCTCATGTACGGAGAGCTAGCCGGACTCACACATGGCCGTGAGGCCAGCCATGGCCGAGCCATGGAAGCGCATAGGACCAACGGGAGATGTGCGTGGGCTGGGCGGCTGTGCCGCGAGTAGCAGCAAGCGGGTAGCACAGCAGGCATAGCAAGCAGCAGCGGTAACCAGCTGCAGCAGCAGGTAAGGACGCAGGCGCGCACGCACGCGCGGGCGTTGGCAGAAGATGGCCACGGCCGAGCGCAGCCAGGGGTGGTGCAAGTCGCGGGCAGTGCGCCGGCTGGTCGAGGTGGGAGCGGGCTAGGCGGTCTGGGTTGTGCGTGCACCAAGGCCACTAGGGCCCATGTGCACAGTAGATCTCTAGGCCCATTTCTTTTTTTATCGTTTTCTGTTTTATATTTTTGGCATCGTTTTCTATTTTCCTTTTGTACCAAACGATTTTTGGTAAACATGAAATTTGACATATAAATAAGAAGGATTATTTTGAGTTAGCACAAAAAGTTTAGGGCAATTAGAGTTAAATAAATAATAGTTTATTTTGAAAAGGCCATTTTATTCATTGTTGGACCACTTATTAATTTCCTAGGAATTTATGCGAGTCAAGTGAAGTTGGTTTCAACATTACAATGATCAGGGGAATTTATAGGATTATTAGAACATTTTAGTTCTACCGTTCGAAGAAATAATTGTTTCACTTGCAATTTAAATTTCAATTTGACTTTGATTTTGGTCAAGTGGCCATTTGCATAGTAATCATGATTAGATGGTCACCATTAAGGGGAGATTACCGTAGCATGATCTCCGGGGTGTTACATTGCATCAGCAAAGCAGTTAAACAAACAAGTTTTGTAAAAGGAACCTGTTGTGGCATTGGAGTTTCTCTTGGATCCTAAAAACTTGAGTAGTCAGTAACTTAATTAGAGCAACAAGTTACAACAGTAAACCTATTACACAAATATATTTTTGAAAATGTACTTGATGTGCTATTGGACTTGCAATGGGATCCTGAAAACTTAAAGTTGGTAAGATGATTACAGCAACAAGTTACAGTAGCAAACCAGGTAAAAAAGGAAGTTTCTGAAAACATACTTGTTGTGCCAACGGAGTTTTAGTTGGATCCTGCAAACTTAAATGTTAGCTTTCATAAATAAAGTGTTGCAAGAGCCATAACAAACTAACATCAAACTAGTAAAACTAACCAGTTTTGGCAACGAATTTAATTACACATGAACTAATAAAACTAACAAGTTCTTGGCAATGTATTAAAGTAACAAGTCGGTACCATTTACAAGCAACACAGACATTTGTAAATTTCTTTGATGTAAGAAAAATGATCCCAACACATTTATATATAAGTTAAAAAGATGGTGTCCCTCATATAAACCTGACAGTTGTCGATCTATGAACATGCAAGTGCTACAAGTGATAACAGCAAACCATTTAAACAAACAAGGTATCAGAATGTAAATTACACGTGAATTATGCCGCACCTTAGCAGTACATATGACCAGCTATCTACGTGCTTAAGTAACTATTTAAGTTCAGGAAAACAAGTAATTCTTAACAGTAAGTATCAAACACATAGATAGGCGCAGTCTATAATAGGATTAACATGCTATGACATTATGTAATCAGTAGCAAACTAAATTAAGCTGAGCAACGTAATTGAACAATTTTGCAATAAGTGGCTAACTAAAATTCCGAGATGTAGGTAACTGAACTTACGCTAGCTCTTTGTACAGGCACACTGCGACTCCCTTTTCGCTTACAAGGTTCTACGAAGGAGTACATGGCATCAATTGCTTGGATACGCAGTCCCAATACTTCTTTCTTCCCACACTGCATTGGTAAGTCGAATGGTTAATCTGATAAGATGGTGCGTCCTTGATATGTTATATGAGGATGAGTTGTCAGACTAGTTGTAGCAACACACATCACACTGGTTTTTACTGTATATTTAATGCGATTACATTTGGCATATCGAGATGAAAGCAATCTACAATAGGATGAAAAGACTGGCATCCTTCCCATTATTGGCGAACTCAGTTCATAGAAACAAGCAATTCAACCATTCTGTGGGTAAATGAAGAAAAATGTTTCAATTTGGATGGGCCAATAACGTAAGTGCAAGGTAGGCCCTATAGCAGGCTCGCGGCCCAAACGAGCGCCTCCCATATCGGTCGACAGCAGGAAAAATCCTAATTCGTTCGCTCCAACCTCTAGTCTAGTTTGCTTCTAACCTAGCCACCGCTGGAAAGACCGACACAACACTTCCTTGCGCCCTCGTTGGACGCCGGTCGCCGGGCTTCAAGCGAATGGAAGGACAAGAAGATGAAGATCCAACCCTGGGTGTAGCCTGTGTGGGAGGCAGCTGCGGCAGCACGGGCATTGCATTGAGCTTGTGCAAATGGACAGTCGCAGCTTGCAAGAGCAGCATGCGCAACGAGCAGGTACATCACATCCGTGATTATATATAATTCAACTGTTCAATTTTTGGACAATACTTAAACCTGATGGTGTTGTAAAACTGCTTGTATGTGGGGAATCTGTAAAAAAATGAAACCAATTTCTACTTATTTTATAACTCCCCAATCAATATTGAACTGACTGAACCTGATGTGTCTAATCAAGTTTCTGGTGAAAACATACAAGCTCATATTGTTCTTGAGCCTGAAGTGTCTAATGAATAGACAGCTAATGAAGGATTTGACGCAAACATTTTACATGCTCCTAGTGATCAACATATAGTGTCTAATGAGGGATCTAATGCAAGCATTTTGCAAGCTCCCATTGAAGGATTTAGTGTCTAATGATGATCTGCTATGTTGAGAGAGAAATAGAGATTTGCAGTAATTGATGACAAGCAAATTATTGTACATTTTTATGGCTTGAGGAAATGTCGAGGCCATCTACCAGAAAAGTCCCCGTATCATGACAACGTAGCATAAATACTTTTCTAATCTGTTGTTTGAAACTATTGGCATACTTGTGCAGGATAGATATATTAATATGCAGTTTGCACACTGGTTATAGGTGCAATTACACTTCGATATTTTCAGCCAGAGAACGAATAATTCAAGCAGGTACACACCATGCATGTTAGTAGTCCTTGTACACCATGTTGCATTTTGTGTTTTTTGGTGCTTAAATCATTTAGTGTTTTTTATAATGTGGAACTACTTTGGATAATTAGCTGGTTTTCAAAGTGCATGTAGATCCACATTTCTCAAGTTATGCTGATTTCCAGAGTGCAAGTGCCTTCATATTTTTGAAGTTAAATTTTCGCCCCTGGTAACTTGAATTCGTGGATCTGCCACTGCACACAAATCATACACGCAGGCCAGTATGAATTAAATGAAATGTAAGGATTTACGCTAGCTCGTTGTATAGGCTCACTGTAGCTCTGCTTGCGCTTGGGATGTTCCATGTACAAGTCCATGTTACCACTTGCTTGGATGTGCAGGCCTTGTGCTCCTTGCATCCCCCTCTGCATTTTTGACACGGCAAATGGATAAAATAAGAGGAATCGACCTTGCTGTTGTACTGGAGGACAGGTACTTACAAGGTTATACCGGTGTGCAGGATGTGTACCAGATCCCGTAGCGCCGTCATGCTTCGCTAAAAAAATGGTTTTGCTTGTTTTAGATGATATCTCTAGAAGAAAAAAGACTTAAATTCAGAGTTGCATTGGTGTGTAAGCTAAGAGAGCAGTAAAAGGATATCCAAATATCGTCGGAATAGTGCACAAGGGAGTGATATGTGGATACCTAGTTTGGGTCGGCGTTTGGGCATGCTCGCCTAGCTAGAGTGTGTGTCACTTCAGAGCCGTTGAGGGTGATGCGCTGGCGTTGGATGGTGGCGCACGGATGCAGATCTTGAGCAACAGCGGAGCGCTATGATGCGGAGGGCGAGACCGTTGGTGAAGCCCCAACGGCCTCGGGGGGCGGAGGTGCGGCGATGTGCTCGGTGAAGTAGCCCCGGTGAGGTGGGAGACATCGTCGGTGAAGCGCACTAATGACCCACAAGTATAGGGGATCTATCATAGTCCTTTTGATAAGTAAGAGCGTCGAACCCAACGAGGAGCAGAAGGAAATGACAAGCTATTTTCAGCAAGGTATTCTCTGCAAGCACTGAAATTATCGGTAACAGATAGTTCTTGGTAAGATAGTTCGTAATGGGTAACAAGTAACAAAAGTAATTAAGGTGCAGCGAGGTGGCCCAATCCTTTTGCAGCAAAGGACAAGCCTGGACGAACTCTTATATAAAGCAAAGCGCTCCTGAGGACACATGAGAATTACTGTCAATCTTGTTTTCATCATGCTCATATGATTCACGTTCGTTACTTTAAAAATTTGATATGTGGGTGGACCAGTGCTTGGGTGCTGCCCTTCCTTGGACAAGCCTCCCACTTATGATTAACCCCTCTCGCAAACATTCGCAACTACGAAAGAAGAATTGAGATAAATCTAACCATAGCATGAAACATATGATCCAAATCAGCCCCTTACGAAGCAACACATAAACTAGGGTTTAAGCTTTTGTCACTGTAGCAACCCATCATCTACTTATTACTTCCCAATGTCTTCCCCTAGGCCCAAACAATGGTGAAGTGTCATGTAGTCTACATTCACATAACACCACTAGAGGAGAGACAACATACATCTCATGAAAATATCGAACAAATACCAAATTCACATGATTACTTATAACAAGACTTCTCCCATGTCCTAAGGAACAAACATAATTACTCACAAAGCATATTCATGTTCATAATCAGAGGAGTATTAAATAGCATTAAGGATATGAACATATGATCTTCCACCGAATAAACCAACTAGCAGCAACTACAAGGAGTAATCAACACTACTAGCAACCCACAAGCACCAATCTGAGGTTTTGAGACAAAGATCGGATACAAGAGATGAAATAGGATTTGAGAGGAGATGGTGTTGGTTAAGATCTTGATGGAGATTGACCCCCTCCCAATGAGAGGATCGTTGGTGATGACTATGGCCTCGATTTCCCCCTCCTGGAGGGAAGTTTCCCTGGCAGAACAGCTCCGCCGGAGCCCTAGATTGGTTTTACCCAAGTTCCGTCTCGAGATGGTGGTGCTTCATCCCGAAAGCTTCCCTCTAGTTTTTTCCAGGTAAAAACACACCATATAGCATAAGATGGGCATCGGGGGCCTGCCAGGTGGCCCACAAGGCAAGGGGCGTGCCCAGGGGGTAGGGCGCACCCTCCGCCCTTATGGATGGCAGGTGGCCCCCCTCTCGTGCTTTCTTTGCCCAATATTTTTTATATATTCCAAAAATATTCTCCATGAAGTTTTAGGACTTTTGAAGTTGTGCAGAATAGGTCTCTAATATTTGCTCCTTTTCCAGTCCAGAATTCCAGCTGCCGGCATTCTCCCTCTTCATGTAAACCTTATAAAATAAGAGAGAAAAGGCATAAGTAGTGTGATATAATGTGTAATAACAGCCCATAATGTAATAAATATTGACATAAAAGCATGATGCAAAATGGACGTGTAAACTCCCCCAAGCTTAGGCCTCGCTTGTCCTCAAGCGAAAACCGATATCGAAAAATATGTCCACATGTTTAGAGATAGAGGTGTCGATAAAATAGAATACAGACATGAGGGCATCATGATTATCTTTAGAAAAACAACATAAATTGTCATATAATTTCTTATGCTGAAGTAACAATTCATTCACAAGGTAAAACATGAATCAAAAACTTCATTGAAAACTAACAAACTATGATCTCAGTCATTGACGCAATTGCAATTTATCATAACATCAGAAATAGTCAATATAAGAGCTCTTCAGCAAGTCCACATACTCAACTATCAATTAGTCTTTCAAAATTGCTAACACTCACGCGATACTTATGGGTTCAGAGTTTCAATCAGACATAGAGAAATATAGGGGCTTATAGTTTCGCCTCCCAACCTTTTACCTCAAGGGTAATGCCAACGATAATACCTTATGATAACCTATATATCCGGATTTCTCCAACACATAGTGCTTGCCAAAAGAAAAAGTGTAAAAAGGAAAGGTGAAGATCACCATGACTCTTGTATAAGGGTAGAAGATAAAAGTAAAAGATAGGCCCTTCGCAGAGGGAAGAAGAGGTTGTCATGCGATTTTATGGTTGGTTGCACAAAATCTTAATGCAAAATAACGTCACTTTATATTGCCGCTTGTGATAAAGAACTTTATTATGCAGTCCATCGCCTTTTATTTCTTCCATATCACAAGTTCGTCTAAAGCTTATTTTCTTCACACTAATAGACCATACATATTTAGAGAGCAATTTTTATTGCTTGTATAGATGACAACTTACTTGAAGGATCTTACTCAATCCATAGGTAGGTATGGTGGACTCTCATGGCAAAACTGGTTTAAGGGATGTTTGGAAGCACAAGTAGTATCTCTACTTGGTACAAAGAATCATGAAAGGGAAAGCAAGCTCAACATGTTGGAAGAACCATGACAATGTAATTTCTATTCGGATATAAGAAAACATAACCCATTATGTTATCTTCCTTGTCCAACATCAACTTTTTAGCATGTCATATTTTAATGAGTGCTCACAATTACAAAAGATGTCCAAGATAGTATATTTATATGTGAAGCCTCTCTTTCTTTATTACTTCCTATTAATTGCAACAATGACGAAAACTATGTTTGTCAACTCTCAACAAATTTTATTCATCATAGTCTTTATATGTGAGGTCATTACTCTCCATAAGATCAATATATGATATTTTTATTTCTTTTTATATCTTTAATTTTATTCCCTCAAGATCATAGCAACAAAGCAAGCCCTCAACTCAAAACTGCTCTTTATTATATAACTCACGACTCCATTACATAGATAGATCTCGAAACAAAACTCAAAGCTAGATCATACTAAAACTTTATTCTACTAGATCATGATATAACCAAAAGGATTGAACTAAGAAAAAGAATGAAGATAAAGGTGGGATGGTGATACGATACCGGGGCACCTCCCCCAAGCTTGACAGTTGCCAAGGAGAGTGCCCATACCCATGTATTTGTGTCTCTTTCTTCGGAAATGGTTATGTGATATTCTTGGCGATGATGCCCTTAGGATGTGATTCTCATGCTCGAGCTTATTATTTTGCTGCTTAAGATCCATTACTTCCTTGCGAAGTTTACCCGTGACGGCTAGAGCTCCATTCACCCATGGATGTTTCATAGCCGTGGGAGAAAAAGTAACACTCTTTTTCATATTTTCGTAAGAGAGAAATCTAGCATGGGAGGAATGACCGAATTGGGTATTGCTGAGCTCTGAAGTTCCTCCAGCATGAATCTAGTTTGAAGACGAGAGGCAACTTCTTGATCCTCCTCCATGGCATCCACCCTTTTTACGTCAGCCTCCATCTCTTCCCGAAGTGGTCAGCTTTGTTGTATGCTCTTGGGCCCGACGTCGGGTGAGATACACGACTCTCCCAGACCGAATCTTGTGAAGACATCTTGCTCTAAATCTGCTGCAGAAACAGCTCAAAACAAAAACATGAGATATTGCCGTGGTATGGTGGTCAAAATCTTTGGGGGATTATATAATGAATTTTTTACCAACCAAAAGAAGTATTGTGCAAGAAAACAGAGTCCGGAGGGCACACGAGGTGGCCACAAGGTAGGGGGCGCGCCCAGGGGGTAGGGCGCGCCCTCCACCCTTGTGGTCTCCTCGTGTATCTTTTGTACTACTTTTAATTTTCCTAATTTTTTAAATATTCCTAAACGGAGAAAAATTGCCATTAGAATAGTTTTGGAGTCTGTTTACTTACCATACCACAAACCTATTCCTGTCCGGAGTCTGAAACGTTCTGGAAAGTATCCCTTATGTACTCCTCCGGTGTTACAGTGTCAATTTTATTGGTCTCAACATTTATGGGAGTACCTGAGATATAATGTTTGATTCTTTGACCACTTACCACCTTCGAATGTGTGCCCTCGGCGTTGTTGATCTTGATGGCACCGGAACGATAGACCTCCTCGATAATGTAAGGACTTTCCCATTTAGAGAGAAGTTTTCCTGCAAAAAAATCTTAAACGAAAGTTGTATAGCAAAACATGATCACCTACATTAAACTAACGCTTTTGTATCCTCTTGTCATGCCATCTTTTAACTTTTTCTTTAAACAACTTGGCATTCTCATAGGCTTGGGTTCTCCATTCATCAAGCGAGCTAGTGTCAAATAACCTCTTCTCACCGGCAAGTTTGAAATCATAATTGAGCTCTTTAATAGCCCAATATGCCTTATGTTCTAATTCAAGAGGTAAGTGACATGCTTTTCCATAAACCATTTTATAAGGAGACATACCCATAGGATTTTTATAAGCAGTTCAATAAGCCCATAATGCATCATCAAGTTTCTTAGACCAATTCTTTCTAGATCTATTAATAGCCTTTTACAAAATCAATTTAATCTCTCTATTGCTCAATTCTACTTGACCACTAGACTTAGGATGGTATGGAGATGCAATTCTATGGTTGACATCATATTTAGCAAGCATTTTATGGAAAGCACCATGAATAAAATGTGAACCACCATCAGTCATTAAATATCTAGGGACTCCAAAACTCGAAAAATAACTTCTTTAAGAATCTTAATAGAAGTGTTATGATCAACACTACTAGTTGGAATAGCTTCTACCCACTTAGTAATGTAATCAACAGTAACTAAAATATGTGTATACCCATTAGAGGAAGGAAAAGGTCCCATATAACCAAAGCCCCAAACATCAAATGCTTCAATAACAAGTGAATAATTCATAGAACTTTCCTGACGTCTACTAATATTGCCAATCCTCTGGCATTCATCACAAGACAAGACAAACTTAGGAGCATCCTTGAAGAGAGTAGGCCAATAAAAACTGGATTGCAATAACTTATGTGCAGTTCTATCTCCATCGTTGTGTCCTTCGTAGAACTCGGAGTGGCACTTGCGTAGGATATGTTCCTGTTCATGCTCAGGTACACAACGTCTAATAACACCATCTACTCCTTCTTTGTAAAGGTGTGGGTCATCCCAAAAGTAATGTCTTAAATCATAGAAAACATTTTTCTTTTGCTAGTATGTGAAACTAGGTGGTATAAATTTAGCAACAATGTAATTGTCACAGTCGGCATACCATGGAGTATTACGAGAAGCATTTATGACAACTAATTGTTCATCTGGAAAGCTATCATCAATAGGCAGTGTGTCATTAAGAACATTTTCTAACTTAGACAAGTTGTCTGCAATGGGGTTCTCAGCTCCCTTTCTATCAACAATATGCAAATCAAATTCTTGCAGCAAGATAACCCATCTAATAAGTCTAGGTTTAGCATCTTTATTTTTCGTAAGATATCTAATAGCAGCATGATCTGTGTGAATAGTTACTTTGGAATCAACAATATAAGATTTGAACTTATCACAAGCAAATACAACTGCTAAAAATTCTTTTTCAGTAGTAGCATAATTTCTCTAGGCACTGTCTAGAGTTTTACTAGCATGATGAATAACATTCAATTTCTTATCAACTCTCTGTCCTAGAACAACACCAACAGCATAATCACTAGCATCACACATAATTTAAAAGGGTAAATTCCAATCAGGCGGTTGAACAATAGGTGCAGAAATCAAGGCTTTCTTAAGTATTTCAAATGCTTCTACACAATCATCATCAAAAATGAAAGGAACATCTTTTTGCAAGAGATTAGTGAGAGGCCTAGAAATTTTAGAGAAGTCTTTAATAAACCTCCTATAGAAACTAGGATGACCAAGGAAACTTCTTATACCTTTGATATCTTTAGGACAAAACATCTTCTCAATAGCATTTACTTTAGCTTTATCAACTTCAATACCTTTTTCAGAAATTTTATGCCCCAAGACAATACCTTCATTAACCATAAAGTGGCACTTCTCCCAGTTCAAGACAAGATTAGTTTCTTCACATCTCTGCAAAACTCGATCAAGGTTGCTTAAGCAATCATCAACAGAAGTTCCGTAAACGGAAAAATCATCCATTAAAACATCAACAATCTTTTCACAAAAGTCAGAGAATATAACGGTCATACATCTTTGAAAGGCAGCAGGTGCATTGCATAAAAAAGGCATACATGTAACATCCCAAAATTCTAAACTTTGGAATGTTATAATAAATAGATAGATTTGATTGATTGTTTGACTGATTTGTCTGAAAGTGAGGGAATTCGAAACTTTTTGAAAGTTAAATGAGAGGGAATAAAAGGACTTTCCCAAACTTTCATTTTTTGCTTTTATGATCTCCGTGAATTCAAATTCTTTTCATCACAAAACCCTGGAGAGAAGATGACATGACTTCTTCCATTTATTTAAATGAAAAGGGTTTATGAAAATAGTTGAATGTCATTTGAAAATATTTTTCCAATTCAGAAACTTCAAGCAACTCAATGATTTTCATGAGAGAAGATAAAATGACTTCTTCAAAACATATGAAATATGAGTTGGGAGTTTAAAAGGATCAAATTTAAAGTCCTTTTGAAATTATTTTCAATTTGGAGTTATTTGAGTTTTATTCGAATTATTTTTCTCCAAAAATAAATTACATGGAAATTAGGGTAAAATGATTCCCTACATCAGAAAATTGGAGAAAAATAAATTTGAAATCACTTTGGGCAGCAGCACTCTTTAAATTATTTGAGTTTTTCTCGATTTTATATGACTTCACAAAAATGTCCATGTTGTAGAAAATCTTTTTTTGAAAATTTCGATATATAATATGCCTATATATAATTTTACGTTTATTTTCGTTATTCCGTTTTTCCTTTTCTGTTTCTATTAAAAAAACTACGCGTGCGCCTGGAACTACCCGCCGCCCACATGCGCAGCATAGCAGCAGGCCGACCCGTTTTTCTTTTGTTTTTTTATTTTCATTAATTTTTTAAACAAACTTCAGAAGAAAAAAATAGACTTCGAAAAAAAACTGCAGCCTGTCTACCGCGGCCGGCCGAGGCCTTTGGGCTTGTCGTTAGCCTTTTTCATCTCTGTTTCGTATATTTTCGTTTACGTTTAGTCCCACATTGCCTAGCCTTTGACCCTTAAACCTCTTTTCCACCTATAAATATAGACACATAGAGCCTCTAAAAATCATCCGATTCGGGTTAAATCAATATTTTGGTTTGACTAGATTCATTTAAGAAAAATATATTTCTCCTCTCCGGTGTGACTTCTGGAAATTGTATCTTTTCTTCAAAGTCGTCTTTTCTCTGCCTTATAAAGGTATTTTTCTTTGTTTTTTTATACTTCCGTAGTTTATTATTTCTAGACTAATATGGTAGAATAATTAGATTATAAATTAGTCTACGTATTTATACATTAGACCTTAGCCGTAGCTATTTTTCTTCCGTAAAACAGCTTGGCCCTAATTTTTCAAATAGCCATAACTTTTCACTCGTTTATCCAAATTAGATGAAACCAGCGCCTATAGCTTCGTCTTGTTTTCACCTATCCAGTGAACCTGTCACATCAACTGTTTGAAATTTTCAAATTTCGAAATTTGTTCAGATTCATATTCAAACTTCTTTTGAACATAACTTGAGTTTCTTAACTCCAATTTAGTTGATTCTTTTTGCAAATAGAAGCTCTTGACCTAAACTTTCTGATAAGGCCAAATTCACATAATTTTGGTACTATTAGAAATTGTTTTATGTTGCAAGAGTTATTTGCTTGGTTTTGATGTTTTTCGAACTGTCTTCTTCGTTCTTCCCGATCTTCTGAGTGATTGCTTATGTGTGGTTACTATTGCTTGCTTACGATAGATTGAATGAAGTGTGACGAGTAGAACTATCAAGAGTTATGAGTGCGAATCATCTTCATCAATATTGCAGGCAAGTTCACACTTTGATCATATCCCTTTCATACCCAGTTTTTATGCATTAGTTTCACCCTCAAACATTGCATGAGTAGGATTGATAACATGTGGGTATTGGGAAGTAGTTGATGAGGTAGGAACCTATTGTCCTGCATTCAAACCTTGGGAGTTACTTTTACGTTATGCTCATATTGCTATGCTATGCTCGTAGACGTGGATTGGTTGAGTGTATTCATGACAGATGTGAGAGTTATCATCAATGGTTAACTTAAGGTGGCTACTTTAATACACATCTGGGTGGATTGGTTGGGGCACCCTGGAGTACCCAGTGGTTTGCCCAGGCACCTAGAGAACCCAGTGTTTGCCCAAGGGGATCCCGGAGGACCCGTGTGATCACCCTATGGAATGCCACCCAGGCTCAAAGGGATCGTAAGATTATTCATGCTAGAAACTTCCGTGTGCAGCCACAAGCTATTATGGGCTCTAGCATAGTTGAGTAAGTTGCGTGAAGCTCTTGAAGAGATAGACTAGCAGGTAGTGGGTTGTAGGTGGTATAGTTTATCCGGCGTAGAGAGAGTTAATGCTTCTAAAAGACTGTGTCTTGGTCACCCATTTCTCAAACATCATGTAGTGCGAGAAATCCAACGGAGGAGATCGACTCTTGTTGGGAAAAGTGTGCAAACCTCTGCAGAGTGTATAAACTAATCATGGTTAGCCGTGTCCCCGGTTATGGACATCTTGAGTATCGGGTTCTTGGATTATCATATTGATCTCATCATGTTACTTAAATAATTTGTTGGGTTATTGATGTTAATTTGGGATTGAGTTGGAGAAACCTTCTCAATATTTATCAACCAACTTTGTAGTTAAATAAATTATATTCCTTTGCAGTAGAGAAAAATTGGCTTTACGCAAAAACATTATAACCATAGAGCTTTTCCACCAACCATATATGCATGTAGTGATAGCTATTATTCATCATTGTCCTATGGTGTGAATTTGCCAGTACATTCAATGTACTGGCCCTTTGTGGATGCAACGTCTCATGTTGCAGTATTCTTACAGCGAGTAAGTGATATGTTAGGGTTACGCTTTCTACACTCAACTTTGCCGTTGGTGTTGATGGGAATCCACAACCTTGTTACTTCCGCTATTTGGATTGAGGTAATAGTATTTACGTTATTTTATACATGTGATTTACCTCTGTTATAAATCCTCGAGTACTGTGTGTGTCAGCATACCGATCCAGGGATGACACTTAAGCACATAGACTTGACCGTCTGAAGTCGGGTCGCTACAAGATGGTATCAGAGCACATGTTGACTGTAGGACATGACCCCTAGAAACTGGCAAGCCCATAGAAAAGATTTTCTCTACAACTTCATTTAAAAAAAGATCTTTTGCCTCTCTTCTCTTCTGAGCTTATTCAAATATTCCCTTTTAGTGAGACCATACCCCTTTTCCCTTTTGACCACTCAAAGATTCGACTGATGAGACCACTCCAAGAAGTACAAGATATCGGAAAACTGAGACCATTCGGAATGAAGAGGATTTTACCATACATTATGATAATGGAAACTACAACTGTTGAAGACTCTGAAGACTAGGAGAATTGGAGGCTCCGAAGAACTCCCAATTTTTTTTATGATCTAGGAAGGCTACACTTATGGGACTTGGCAGACTATGGAAGTTGTCAATACCCGAGATCAAGGTGTATCGGAGAAAGACCGGAACATGGAGCATTAGGACCCAAAGTTTTTGTCAAGAAAACCCTAAGACAGGAGATATCAATTATGGAATGAAAGCTCATGGCAGTAGCATGGGCATAGACACGGCTAACCATGGTGTTATTACCGCTTATGCTATTATCACCATGCTAAGATAAGCACGCATTTGTTCAAAAGGATTGGATGGTAGAAGGCTGATGGAGCATCTATCAGCAAAGGATGCAGTTTTAACCTTAGCTCGTGTATCACCAGGATCTGGAGAATTACATCAAGAGTTTTAAGACGGACCCGCAAGAAGCCGTATTTTGACAAGGAAGCATTTCGTGAAAAACTCAGGACCCAAAAGCTGAAAGTAGCCAAGCGGGGGAAGCAAAACTTCGAGATAACGGAGACTCGTCAGGAACTGAAGGACAGTAGGACATGGTTCATGCCCAGGATGTTGAGACCCAAAAGTTTGGAACGCAACTCCTGAAATATTAAAGGATGTCACGAGAGACTTCGCGTCAACATAGATGATCTGGCAAAAGAACTTGGGAAGGACAAGCACGATCGAAAGAGGCCATCGGAGACATGAGAAAGACTTGAAGAGTCTGGTAATTTTGGAAGATTTATTGACCTTTAGAAGACCAAACCCCTGTTATACCTACGTTAGATGCGATGATTGTGAGTTGTCATTTGTTTGATGTTTTCCCAATAGCCACAAAATAATATCTATGTTTTCAAAACTATTGGTTGCATTGTGTGTATCCCTCTCTATCTCTCTTATCTCACCCCAAACCCACATGGACCCAATAGAGGATGAATGGAGATGAACCCATATTTTCTGGACCGATGAGTCAATGGGAGACAGACCGATGGATTCAGAGCATGGAGGATCACATGAAGAATAACTCTGTAGCCGGAAAGGATATGGCCCAGCATGCTCTGTAGTGTTTTGAAAAAAGGTGCTGCTACTTGGTGGAGGATGTACCAAACCATTAATGGATGGCAAGGAGTAACCACTGGGGAAGAATTTAAGTTGACTTTGCCAAAGTCTCGGTTTGTGTCCCAGAAATTGAAGCCTTATGAAAGTGATATGAAGAAACTTTGTGCATGCAAGCTCTGTGGAGAAATAGGACACACCCATAAAGAACACAAGGATGAATGCCCTAATTGTGAAGGAAGTCACCCAACTGAAGAATGCCCAACTAGGCAGATCACTTGTTTCTTATGTGAAGAGACTACCCACTACCCTGCTCAGTGTCACATTTACCCCATGGTACAACAGAAGAAAGAAGCAATGAAAGGAGCCCTCATGGAAATTTTAGAAGAACCAGAGATGATGGAAGAGGTGGAGGACACACCTGAAGAACACCCAATTAAACCCTGCACCAAGTCATGCTATTCATGTGGAGAAGAAGGACACATCTCCCAGAATTGTCTAAATGGAGACCTAGTAGAATTCCCGACAGAGGAAGTAGAGTATGACCCACAGGAAATAGAAGCCCTGATTGGAACAGAAAAGTCCAGGAAGAGAAGTAGATCGGATACCAGGAAGGACCTCAGTCATATCACCTGTTTCAGGTGCAAGGAGTCGGGGCACTACCTCAGCAGTTGCCCAAAAAGGAAACCTTGGGACTTGTCAGAAGTAATATGTTTTCGTTGTAATGGAGCAGAGCATTTTGCCATAGAATGCCCCAAGGAGAACGAGACTTGTGATAATTAGTTGAGTCTGTGAGAAGTATAGTAGTAGAAGTGAGAACATTTTCTTTGAGGTGTTGAGTTGAGGCATGTAATGGAAAAGCAAGAGATTGTAATCATTGGAGAATCAATAAAGTTAGCATCATTGGTAAAGATTTGGATTTTATGAGTTGTTACTCTATGAAGAAGGATTTTGACCATTTTCGAGGATATGAGAAATATGGTCTATGGATGAGTTTGTGCATTTCAAGGGCAGTAGTAACTGTGAGAACCCTTGACCCCTGGAAATGATAATGATATTCCACGAGGTGGACTTCGGGCAAAATAACTATGAGTTTTGTCTCGATGTGCAGGGTATCCAAGAATATGAAGTGATGAAGTACTATTGGATAAAGGAGGTATGATGTTGGAAATATGGAGCAATGGAAACTCCATGATGAGTTTGAGTAACCACGTCTTAGTCTTGTACAAATAGAAGGAAGGGAGACAATACAATTGGATGGATTTTAAGTATGCTAGGAAGCTGGAAGTTGGATGTTGGATTAAAGATTCGTTGCCCCGATGATGAGTTCAAGGTTTGCAAGTGATGAGATGGGCCATAACCCACAGGCCCCAGGACCTGCCAAGAAGCAAGCCCACTCTTGCTGAAGGAAAAACCCTGGAAGAAGTTACGATTTTATCAACAGACGATCTTATAGAAGTTTACGCAAAACTTGAAAGTTGTGAAGAAACAATAGATGTTTGTTTGGCTTGCATAATCAATGGATTTATCCGAACCTGGTTCGTCGACAAGAGAAATTCTGCAATGCTGGTGAGGATGACCAAGTGCTAGAATGCAACATTCGCTAAACCATATACAAGGTAATGATTTGGGTGCGGGATGGATTGATCACCATACCGACTTACTCTTATTGTTCGCCTTGCTATACGGGATGGTAAATCTGAGTGACTTGCATATAGTAGAGAGACGACGATATTAAACCTTGTTTAAACCTTAGAATGGTATGATAAATTTCTCGGGTACAAGGCAGTTGTTGCCAACCGTAGGTCATACATTGAGGTTCAAGCCCAGACCCGTTTTCTGTAGGGACCCAATCAAATTGTTTGATGACCACCAGGAGATATGATAGTTGTTTAGTTTTGGCGCCAGACCCGTCAGCTAAGAAGATCCAGTCACAGAAGAACCGTACCAAGATGAAAAGGACAGAAGAATTGAGGAAAAGGTTAAACCACTACCGGAAGAGCCCCCGAGAAGGAATTATCCTGAAGATCTAAAAAGATCGACACTGCCAACAATGAGGATGGAGAATAGGAGTTTTGATGGAACCGTTACCATGTTTCTAAGGGTGGTAGCATGTAGCGACCCGACCTCAAATGGTCAAGTCTCTGTGCTTCAGTGTCATCCCTGGATCGGTAATGCTGACACACACAGTACTCGAGGATTTATAAAAGAGTAGCAATCACACACTTATTACATCGAATGTCTCCAAAGAGAACTTATTACAATAAATATGGCTCAAGGCCATCTAATACGATAACAGCGGAAGGCTTGGAAGATAAAGTGAGTCCATCAACTCCAACGGCACAGCTGAGCTGCACGACAACGACCTAACGAATCTTACTCCTCGTCTGAAAAGTCTGCAACTGTAGCGCCCTGAGACCGTTGCGCCAGGTGTCTTCGAGTTATTCATTGTTGTTGCCTTGTCATTTTCTTGCATGTCGCTTCTTGCCATGTCATCGTGTGCATTGCATCATCATGTTTTCAAAACTTGCATCTGTCCCGGCCTCCCCGTTCTCTCTGTTGTCCGTTCCGAGCTCAACAACACTTGCACACGCTCGCGGCACGTCCGAAATATTATTTTATAAGTGGCCGGAAGATGTTCTCGGAATGGGATGAAAGTTAGCGTGAGGTCTTATTATAGTGTAGATAGAGCGTCTGTCAAGTTTCATCGCATTCGGAGTCCGTTTGACGCCCCAACGGATAACTACACCGGCATTATAGTTGGTCAAAACGTCGGACGTTTTCGGTCTCCGGAAACCATGCCGGGCTGCATCTCTCCCCTCTTCTCTCAGACCAACCCGCTCTCCATAGTCCACCTAGGCCCATCCTACCCCTCTTCGCACAGTGCACCGAACCCCTCGCACGCGTCCGAAAGCTGTCCCGGACCCGACCCGGACAGCCGTCACCGTTGGATCCGGATCATCCCCAAACATCTACAAAACATCGTCGTTTTCTCATTTGGACTCCCTAAGATTTTTATTTCGCGACCATCCGATTCCGATCAGAGGGACCGAGGTAGCCCCTAACCTAATCTGTGATGTATATATAGTCCACCTTTAGTCATTTTGGACAAACCCTAAAATCTAGGGAGATGTCCCATCCATCAAATCCTCCCAGCCGCCGCCGCCCTGTCTCATCACCCACCTTCTTCCTCGGGATCCTCCCAGATCCCCTTCTCACCCAACCAGCACTCGAGGCCTCCCCTCGATCCGCTCGGCCAACCAGAGCAACCCTCGATCCAACTCCACCTCACCCGCTGCCTCCTCGATTCCCTCCCGAGCAGGTGCTAGCCCGGAGCCCCGCGTCACCGCCAACCTCCACGCCGGCAAGCGAACCAGCAGCCAACCAGATGAGCGCCGACCGCCCCCTCCTTCTTCACCTTTCCGTGCTCCTCCTGTTTCTCCCTCTCTCATATCCCTGCATATCTCTCTCTTTCTGTCATCAAGAAGCCACGAGGAGCTGCCCTCGTCCCCGTCCCCATGGAGCCGGCCGTCCCAAGGCAGCTGCTGGCTTGCCTCTGCTCCGCCCCGTCGTCGCGGCTTCTCCGGTGAGGCCCCGCGTCGCCCCGTCGTGCCACCTCTTCCTTCTGTTTCCTCCATGCGTTTCCCCTCTCTCAACTCCTCTTTTCCTCTCTGCCCCAGGACGAAGCTCCATCGCCATGGAGCTTTGCTGTCAGCCACCTCCGCCGCTACGGATCCCGAACGCCTCCGTCCATCCCCGTCGTGCCGCCAAGATACCCCAAGTCCACCGTGCCCTGCATCTTGCAGCTGGCCGCTTCCAGCCCTCGTCCGCGACCGCGCCAAGTCCAGCGAGGCGTCGCCGTACCCGTTGACCGCTCGACCTCCCCTGCTTCTGCATCGAGCAGGAGAGGACGCACTCGCCCAGCCGCCAGATCCTCTGCTCGTTGACCCTTCGCGCTGACCCGATCACCCTGCCTCCGCTTCGATCTGTCTACGAGGCCCGGCGCCAAATCGCACCACGGCCCAGATCTGCCAGCTCCCTGTTGGCCCAATGTGAGCATAGCCCAGCCCATCTCTGCTGGCCTAGCAGTGCACTTAGTTTCGGCCTGATATGTTTTTTTTTGCTCTGGACAAATTTGTCTATTATTCCAGAGAGTGCAGTTTTACAGAAAAGGCCTTCATGTTCATGCATATCCTAACTCACAAACTGAGCATCACATGTAAGAACTTTATATATGAAAAATGCTTAAAATTGTGTCTAGTTTCATAATATCCAACTTTCAACCATGTTTAAAATGTGTAAACTGCAGTTTTCATTATTTTGCTCCTATGCCATGGTAAAATGCTTTATTTTATAACTAAATAACCGTAGCTCCAAACTTAACAAACTTTATATGTAAATGGGGTAGAAAAATGCATAGTTTAACATGGTGTACTTTCCTTGCATGTTTAACAACTCTAAAATATGGTTTAGAGCAGAACAGTACCAATCCTAATATTTGCACATGGGGATTTACCGGACTTGTTGTTTGTTGTTCCGGCCTCATTTAAACTTGCCTAGATAGGTAGTTTTCATTTGCTTCACCTCTTACCTTGTTAATCAACATTTAATATTGTTGGGTACATAAACAAGATCGAACTAAATAAGTCATGTGGTGTTCCGTCAATATGCAACTTGTTGCATATTGAGCTCCACTTAATTTGTAGGTTTGTTTGTGCATATCGCCATGCCATGCCTCTTCAAATCGGACATGCATCATACTTGGTTGTGCATCATGCCATGATTATGTGATGGTTGTTTACTATGTTGTTTGCTTCTTTCTGGTGTTGCTTATTCGGGTTAGTTCTGAAAAAGTCGCGTTTGTGAGGATCCGTTCGACTACGTCCGTTTATCTTCTTCAGGGACTCGTTCTTCTTCCTTGCGGGATCTCAGGCAAGATGACCATACCCTTGAAATCACTTATATCTTTGCTTGCTAGTTGCTCGCTCTTTTGCTATGCTGCGATACCTACCACTTGCTATATCATGCCTCCCATATTGCCATGTCAAGCCTCTAACCCACCTTTCCTAGCAAACCGTTGTTTGGCTATGTTACTGCTTTGCTCAGCCCCTCTTATAGCATTGCTAGTTGCAGGTGCAGATTGGAGTTTGTTCCATGTTGGAACATGGTTATTGTTGGGATATCACAATATCTCTTATTTTAATTAATGCATCTATATACTTGGTAAAGGGTGGAAGGCTCGGCCTTATGCCTGGTGTTTTGTTCCATTCTTGCCGCCATAGTTTCCGTCATACCGGTATTATGTTCCTTGATTTTGCGTTCCTTACGCGGTTGGGTTATAATGGGAACCCCTTGATAGTTCGCCTTGAATAAAACTCCTCCGGCAAGGCCCAACCTTGGTTTTACATTTTCCTAACAACCTATTACCCTTCCCTTGGGTCGGCCAAACCAAGGGTCATCTTTATTTTAACCCCCCGGGCCAGTGCTTCTCTAAGTGTTGGTCCAACCTGAGCGATGTCCGGCGCCCCCTGGGCAACCAGGGTCTATGCCAACCCGACGTCTGGCTCATCTGGTGTGCCCTGAGAAGGAGATATGTGCAGCTCCTATCGGGATTTGTCGGCACATCCGGGCGGCTTTGCTGGTGTTGTTTTAACATTGTCGAAATGTCTTGTAACCGGGATTCCGAGTCTGATCGGGTCTTCCTGGGAGAAGGAATATCCTTCGTTGACCGTGAGAGCTTGTGATGGGCTAAGTTGGGACACCTATGCAGGGTTTTGAACTTTCGAAAGCCGTGCCCACGGTTATGGGCAGATGGGAATTTGTTAATATCCAGTTGTAGAAAACTTGACACTTTACTAAATTAAAATGCATCAACCGCGTGTGTAGCCGTGATGGTCTCTTTCCGGCGGAGTCCGGGAAGTGAACATGGTGTTGGAGTTATGCTTGAACGTAAGTAGTTTCAGGATCACTTCTTGATCACTTCTAATTCACGACCGTGCTTTGCTTCTCTTCTCACTCTCATTTGCATAAGTTAGCCACCATATATGCTAGTGCTTGTTGCAGCTCCACCTCACTACCTTTTCCCTACCCATAAGCTTGAATAGTCTTGATCACGAGGGTGTGAGATTGCTGAGTCCCCGTGACTCTCAGATTACTTCCAAAACCAGTTGCAGGTGCCGATGATACCGTGCAGGTGACGCAACCGAGCTCAAGGAGGAGCTCGATGAAGATCGTGTGTGTTGTGTTGTTTTCGTTTCCAGTTGATCAGTAGTGGAGCCCAGTTGGGGCGATCGGGGATCTGTTGCATTAGGGGTTGTCTTTCTTTATTTGGTTCCGTGGTTGGACCTTGTTTGTATTCTGGATGATGTAATGATTTATTCATGTATTGTATGAAGTGGCGATTGTAAGCCAATTCTTTATCCCTTTCTTATTCAGTACATGGGATGTGTAAATATTACCCCTCTTGCGACATGCCTACAATGCGGTTATGCCTCTAAGTCGTGCTCCGACACGTGGGAGATATAGCCGCATCGTGGGTGTCACAAGTTGGTATCAGAGCCTTCCCCGACTTAGGAGCCCCCTGCTTGATCGAATCGCTGACGTTGTTGAGTCTAGAAAAAAATGTTTTGACTCTTATAGGATTGTATATATCAGAGAGTAGGATTCTGTTTACTCCTCAGTCCCTTCGTTGCTCTGGTGAGGCATCCTAACGTAGAGTTTTGACTCTTCTCTCCTCAAATTTCACGAATTTTTTTAGGATCACGCTGGTATCTTGGAATCGTTCCGATGGTTTTGTGACGAGAACATTGTTCTTGGTGCCTCCTGACATTTAGCGGTTGTGGCAGTGTCCCGGGGAGTTGAGCTCTGAGGTGATGTCATCACAATTTTATCGTTGCAGTTCTGGAATACCTGAGTTTCGCCGACATCGAAAATCTCTTTTATGCAGTTGTTGCTGAGATAACCTCGACGCCACCCAGTACCGGGGTGGGAGTTCGGGAGTATTTCCATAACTCGTATAACGGATGCTTTTCGAAGGTTGAGGTAAACGATTTCCAAAGGTTTCTTGGTTATGTGTTGAAGGATGGGTACAACTCGATGTAGGATTTGTTAGTTTTGGGTGAGATATTATGATTCCCCTGTATCCCCAACACCTAATTGCATAATCGGAAAGTTTCGGGAGTTTATAAGTGGGAATTCAAGTAGCTCCTAGGATATCTTTCCGACAGATGCATGATATGAGATTGGGGTTCGACGTCTAGTGGTCCGCCTATCCACGAATGGTTTTACAATGGTCTCGTTGTGTCTTAAAGAGTCCTTGGCTATGCTGACACGAGGACGCTTAGTATGTCATGTGCACTACCCTGTACATGATGGTGCTATACGATCGAGCCCGTGTGGGCCCCACCATGAAAACTTCGGACGAAATCTCTATCATATGTTTGTTCCGGCTTATTCTGCAAGTCAATCCTTTGTTTTGTTTTGAGTTGTGGTATTCGAGTTGCTTCGAAGTCAAGTGTTGATTCCATGCCTTCCCTAAATGGTGTTCTCATATTTCTATGGGAATATTAATCCTTCTTGATCATCGAGTTTTTCATCTCAATTTCTTCTGAACCGGTGTGCTCCTCTTCAGGTGGATCTGATCATTTTCCCATCCGCAAGATCAACTCTAAGTATTCTCAACAGTGTTTGTTTCATTTGCCCCAAGTTGTCTTTGTTTTTCCCGCCCTCCCACCCTTTTTCTTCAAGGACTCAGATTCCTTAATCAAGTATCCATCTTATGGATGTGAAATCTCTCCATTATTTTCTGTTAATCTTCTTATCCGGTGTTTCTCAGGAAGATACTAAGGAAGGTTCAAGTTTATCATTCTTCGTTCTCTTTTCTCCTCCGGTGGGTTCAATTCAAGCTTTCAGTGTTGATTATATTCCTTTTCATCGTGTCAAATGCTTTTCCATGCCGGTGCACCTCATTATCATTCCACTTCTCGCTATTCAATTGTTCCGGAGTGCTGAAGATATCTCAGAAGATTCGTGTTTTCACTCCTAATCCATTCAAAATATTTCGAGATTGTTATCTCATTCAAGCCATTAATTCAAACCGGCGCAATATCTCTTTTAAATCGTTCTACGGTGTTTCTTTTCAGTGAGCCCTAACCCATAGGTCTTTTTCCAGGATCTTACCTGACTCTTCTAATTTTCCCGGAGCTTCTCAAATTCTTTTCCAAGTTTGACGTAAGAATGAATTATCATCAGCCAAATGTCATTCTCCAAGATCTGTCAAATTTTTTCATCGTTGGGTCAATCTTTCTAATTTTCATTCCGGAGTGCCTCAACAATTCATGGCGGTGTATATCATCATCAATCTCAACATTTGAAGACTGAAGAAGAGTTTCCTCCATATCATATCCGTTCTCTTGAAGATTCATGGTTCTAACTTGTTGCCATCCTCTCATAATTGTTTTCGATTGTGAGAATTCTTTTCACCTATCTGAAGCAATTCAAGATTCTTTTCAGTTTGATTCTTCGAATGCCATCATTTCGGGATTATTCAATCCAACTTTAAACTCTCGTTCTTCAAATCTTACCGGTGCATCGTTCAAATATCTTCTAATCAGTTCATGATATCTTTCGTTCTCTTGTATATAAATTCTATCAAGTATCTTCGTTCTTTTAATAATTCTTTCCGGTGTTTCTTTATCTTTTCTTCTTCCATTTTCAATCCTTACGGTGGTTCATTCAAGAATTCTCTTCCGTTGTTATTGTATCATTCCATTCTTTC
The DNA here is from genome assembly GCF_002162155.2 of Triticum dicoccoides. Lineage (NCBI taxonomy): Eukaryota > Viridiplantae > Streptophyta > Magnoliopsida > Poales > Poaceae > Triticum > Triticum dicoccoides. The sequence continues at coordinate 467,182,227 of NC_041388.1, read as the reverse complement.
TTTCTTTCCAATCCTATCGGTGGTTCGTTGAAGACCTTCTCAAGTTTGCGCTATATCTACCTTAATCCTTCCTACGAGAATAAGTAGTATGCCAAATCCGTTTCTTGTCATCAATTTAAATTGGTGAAGAATAAGCATAATTTAATTCTTATTCTTGTTTCATCGAGTTTATTCAATTCCTGCTTTCTGGAGTGGTTCATCATATCAATTCTCGGTTTCAATTGCTCATCTTTCTTTTCCCGGAGTTCCAAGTGCTCTCAATTATATCATCATGAAGATCCATCTAAATCATCGCAAGGCTTCACCTTGTGTTTTCAACTTCAATTTCCTTATATCATCCTTTTGTGACCGGAGTTCTTCATGTAGACTCTACATGACAGCTCATCAAGGATTTAATTCCTTCTCGAAGTGTTCATTGAGATTCTTTTCAAACAAGCTCAAGTGTTCTTCATCTTGCATTCCGAAATGCAATTCTTTGTCTCTTATCTTGTGAGGTGGTGTTATGTCATTCTTGACAATTTGAGCTCGTGTTTCATGATTCACATGTTGTCAAGAATGAGATATTTTAAATCCACCAATCTATTCGTTGGAGTTATCTTGCGTCATGTTTCACCTAAAGCCTCCCCTAAGGATTGTTGCTATTTGTGGTGCTTATAAATGATCCAAGTTCTTCATTTATCCTCCCGGTGAAATAATCTTCTCGTCTCCTTGTTCATATCAATCAAATTTATCGTTTCCGTTAGTGGCAGAATTTCACCTCATAGTTTTGAGATGTTCTTCATAAGCCCACAACAAGCTTACTCTTTTCGTTGTTGGTTTTTCCAACAACTCCGTTCGACCCTTCTCCTAAGGATGCATTTTCAAGCTCTTTTGTGGTAGAAGTTGGCATTTTCTTCTCCATTCTCCTATTTCAATTATCTATCTTCTATTCTTTCGTTCCGGAGGCATTGTGATGTTGCTTTCTCTCTCATCATCTTGAATGGTGTTCTTTTCATGCTTAACCATTTAACCGGACTGTTGTGCCCTCTGCTCAAGTTCTTTTCATCTTATCAAGTTTCGTATCACTTTTCAAATGGAGTGCTGCCCGAATTTGTTCTTCCTTGTTCCTTTTTTTCTAACGGGGTGTTTTCAACTTCGATCATCTCCGTTGTGTTCTTTTATCGGAATTGTTTAACCTTTCAAGGTTCTTTGGTTTCACTCGTTTGTCAAAGAAGCAACTTAGTTTTACCTCTTCTCTTCCTCTTCTGTTTTCCCTCTGGTGCCATCCTAGATCTTAGGACGAGATCCTCTCGTAGTGGTGGAGTGTTGTAGCGCCCCGAGACAGTTGCGCCAGGTCTCTTCCAGTTATTCGTTGTTGTTGCCTTGTCATTTGCTTGCGTGTCGCTTCTTGCCATGTCATCATGTGCATTGCATCATCATGTTTTCAAAACTTGCATCCGTCCCGGCCTCCCCGATCTTTCCGTTGTCCGTTCCGAGCTCAACCACACTTGCACGCGCCCGCGGCACGTCCGAAATATTATTTTATAAGTGGCCGGAAGATGTTCTCGGAATGGGATGAAATTTGGCGTGCGGTCTTATTATAGTGTAGATAGACCGTCTGTCAAGTTTCATCGCATTCGGAGTCCGTCTGACACCCCAACGGATAACTATAACGGCATTATAGTCGGTCAAAATGTCGGACGTTTTCGGTCTTTTGAAACCGTGTCGGGCTGCATCTCTCCCCTCTTCTCTCAGACCAACCCGCTCTCCACAGTCCACCTAGGCCCATCCTACCCCTCTTTGCGCAGTGCATCGAACCCCTCGCGCGCATCCGAAAGCTGTCCCGGACCCGACCCGGACAGTCATCACCGTTGGATCCGGATCATCCCCAGACATCTACAAAACATCACCGTTTTCTCATTTGGACTCCCTAAGCTTTTTATTTCGCGACTGTCCGATTCCGATCAGAGGGACCGAGGTAGCCCCTAACCTAATATGTGATGTATATATAGTCCACCCTTAGTCATTTTGGACAAACCCTAAAATCTAGGGAGATGTCCCATCCATCAAATCCTCCCAGCCGCCGCCCTGTCTCATCACCCATCTTCTTCCTTGGGATCCTCCCAGATCCCCTTCTCACCCAACCAGCACTCGAGGCCTCCCCTCGATCCGCCCGGCCAACCAGAGCAACCCTCGATCCAACTCCACCTCACCCGCTGCCTCCTCGATTCCCTCCCGAGAAGGTGCTTGCCCAGAGCCCCGCGTCACCGCCAACCTCCGCGCCGGCGAGCGAACTAGCAGCCAACGAGATGAGCGTCGACCGCCCCCCCTCCTTCTTCACCTTCCCGTGCTCCTCCCGTTTCTCCCTCTCTCATATCCCTGGATATCTCTCTCTTTCTGTCATCAGGAAGCCACGAGGAGCTGCCCGCGTCCCCGTCCCCATGGAGCCGGACGTCCCAAGGAAGCTGCTAGCTTGCCTCTGCTCCGCCCCGTCGTCGCTGCCTCTCCGGTGAGGCCCCGCATCACCCCGTCGTGCCACCTCTTCCTTCCATTTCGTCCCTGTGTTTCCCCTCTCTCAACTCTCTCTTTTCCTCTTTGCCCAGGACGAAGCTGCATCGCCATGGAGCTTTGCTGTCAGCCACCTCCGCCGCTACGGATCCTGGACGGCTCCGTCCATCCCTGTCGTCCCGCCAAGATACTCCAAGTCCACCGTGCCCTGCATCCTGCAGCTGGCCGCTTCCAGCCCTCGTCCGTGACTGCGCCAAGTCCAGCGAGACGTCGCCGTACCCGTGGACCGCTCGACCTCCCCTACTTCTGCATCAAGCAGGAGAGGACGCACGCGCCCAGCCGCCAGATCCACTGCTCGTTGACCCTCCGCGCTGACCCGATCGCCTGCCTCCGCTTCGATCTGTCTATAAGGCCCAGCGCCAGATCGCACCACGGCCCAGATCTGCCAGCTCCCTGTTGGCCCAATGTGAGCATAGCCTAGCCCATCTCTGCTGGCCTAGCAGTGCACTCAGTTTCAGCCCGATATGTTTTTTTCTGCTCTGGACGAATTTGTCTATTATTCCAGGGAGTGCGGTTTTACAGAAAAGACCTTCATGTTCATGCATATCCTAACTCACAAACTGAGCATCACATGTAAGAACTTTATATATGAAAATGCTTAAAATTGTGTCTAGTTTCATAATATCCAACTTTCAACCATGTTTAAAATGTTTAAACTACTGTTTGCATTATTTTGCTCCTATGCCATGCTAAAATGCTTTATTTCATAACTAAATAACCGTAGCTCCAAACTTAACAAACTTTATATGTAAATGGGGTAGAAAAATGCATAGTTTAACATGGCGTACTTGCCTTGCATGTTTAACAACTCTAAAGTATGGTTCAGGGCAGAACAGTACCAAACCCAATATTTGCAGATGGGGATTTACCGGACTTGTTGTTTGTTGTTCCGGCCTCATTTAAACTTGCCTAGATAGGTAGTTTTCATTTGCTTCGCCTCTTACCATGTTAATCAACATTTAATATTGTTGGGTACATAAACGAGATCGAACTAAATAAGTCATGTGGTGTTCCATCAATATGCAACTTGTTGCATATTGACCTCCACTTAATTTGTAGGTTTGTTTGTGCATATTGCCATGTCATGCATCTTTAAACCGGGCATGCATCATACTTGGTTGTGCATCATGCCATGATTATGTGATGGTTGTTTACTATGTTGTTTGCTTCTTTCTGGTGTTGCTTCTTCGGGTTAGTTCCGATAACGTCGTGTTTGTGAGGATCCATTCGACTACGTCCGTTTATCTTCTTCAGGGACTCGTTCTTCTTCCTTGCGGGATCTCAGGCAAGCTGACCATACCCTCGAAATCACTTCTATCTTTGCTTGCTAGTTGCTCGCTCTTTTGCTATGTTGCGATACCTACCACTTGCTATATCATGCCTCCCATATTGCCATGTCAAGCCTCTAACCCACCTTTCCTAGCAAACCATTGTTTGGCTATGTTACTGCTTTGCTCAGCCCCTCTTATAGCGTTGCTAGTTGCAAGTGAAGATTAGAGTTTGTTCCATGTTGGAACATGGTTATTGTTGGGATATCACAATATCTCTTATTTTAATTAATGCATCTATATACTTGGTAAAGGGTGGAAGGCTCGGCCTTATGCCTTGTGTTTTGTTCCATTCTTGCCACCATAGTTTCTGTCATACCAGTATTATGTTCCTTGATTTTGCGTTCCTTACGCGGTTGGGTTATAATGGGAACCCCTTGACAGTTCGCCTTGAATAAAACTCCTCCAGCAAGGCCCAACCTTGGTTTTACATTTGCCTAACAACCTATTACCCTTCCCTTGGGTCGGCCAACCCAAGGGTCATCTTTATTTTAACCCCTCGGGGCCAGTGCTTCTCTAAGTGTTGGTCCAACCTGAGCGATGTCCGGCGCCCCCTAGGCAACCAGGGTATATGCCAACCCAACGTCTGGCTCATCCGGTGTGCCCTGAGAATGAGATATGTGCAGCTCCTATCGGGATTTGTCGGCACATCCGGGCGGCTTTGCTGGTCTTGTTTTACCATTGTCGAAATGTCTTATAACCGGGATTCCGAGTCTGATCGGGTCTTCCTGGGAGAAGGAATATCCTTCATTGACCGTGAGAGCTTGTGATGGGCTAAGTTGGGACACCCCTGCAGGGTTTTGAACTTTCGAAAGCCGTGCCCGCGGTTATGGGCAGATGGGAATTTGTTAATATCCGGTTGTAGAAAACTTGACACTTTACTTAATTAAAATGCATCAATCGCGTGTGTAGCCATAATGGTCTCTTTCCGGCGGAGACTAGGAAGTGAACACGGTGTTGGAGTTATGCTTGAACGTAAGTTGTTTCAGGATCACTTCTTGATCACTTCTAGTTCACGACCGTGCTTTGCTTCTCTTCTCCCTCTCATTTGCGTAAGTTATCCACCATATATGGTAGTGCTTGCTGCAGCTCCACCTCACTACCTTTTCCCTACCCATAAGCTTAAATAGTCTTGATCGCGAGGATGTGAGATTGCTGAGTCCCCGTGACTCACAGATTACTTCCAAAACCAGTTGCAGGTGCCGATGATACCGTGCAGGTGACGCAACCGAGCTCGAGGAGGAGCTCGATGAAGATCATGTGTGTTGTGTTGTTTTCTTTGCAGTTGATCAGTAGTGGAGCCCAGTTGGGGCGATCGGGGATCTGTTGCATTAGGGATTGTCTTTCTTTATTTGGTTCCGTAGTCGGACCTTGTTTGTATTCTGGATGATGTAATGCTTTATTCATGTATTGTGTGAAGTGGCGATTGTAAGCCAATTCTTTATCCCTTTCTTATTCAGTACATGGGATGTGTAAAGATTACCCCTCTTGCGACATGCCTACAATGCGGTTATGCCTCTAAGTCGTGCTCCGACACGTGGGAGATATAGCCGCATCGTGGGTGTCACAGCAACATGATACATTGCAGCCCGAAAACGGGTCAGCAAATGGAATATGCTGGCAAAGTAACACAGTAGAGCAAGAACAGAATAATGCTATCACTACATGGATATTTGGTTGGTGGAAAGCTCTATGGTTATAGTTTTTGCAAAAAGCCAATTTTTTCCTCCAACAAAGGAATAGATTTTAATTTAACTATCATGGTAGTTGAAACATCATTGAGAAGGTTCCTCCAACTCAATTCCAATTAAAGTAATTACCAACCCAACAATATTAAGTTAAAAAGTGATGAGATACTTAAGATATTCCAAGTACTAGATACTCAAGATGTCCATAACCGGGGACACGGCTAACCATGATTAGTTTGTACACTCTACAGAGGTTAGCGCACTTTTCCCCACAAGACTCGGTCGCCTCCATTGGATTTCTCGCACTACATGGTGTTTGAGAAACGGATGACCGAGACACAGTCTTTCAGGAACATTAACTCTCTACTCCGGGCAGACCATACCAAACCTACAACCCACTACCTTTTGATCCACCTCTTCAAGAGCTTCACGTAACTTACTCAACTATGCTAGAGCCCATAATAGCTTGTGGCTGCACACGGAAGTTTCTAGCATGAATCATTTCAGCTCCCTTTGAGCCTGTGTGACGGTCCATAGGAAAATCACACGGAACCCCGGGATTTCCAAAAATACAGGCAACACTGGGTTCTCCAGGTGCCTCAATCCACCCAGATGTGTATTCAAGTTGCCACCTTAAGTTAAACCATTAATTAACAATCTCACATCTGTCATGGATTTCACTCACCCAAACCACTTCTACGAGCATAGCATAGCAATATAAGCAATTCGTATAAGTAACTCCCAAGGTTTGAATATAGCAGGGCAATAGGTTCTACCTCATCAACTACTTCCCAACCCACATGTTAATGGCATCCTAATCATGCAATGTTTGAGGATTGGAACTAATGCATAAAAACTGGGTGATAAAGGGGTATGATCAAAGTGTTACTTGCCTTGCTGATGATCCGTGAAACCTAGGGACTCCAAATAACACGCTTCGCACTCCGGGAAATCTATCACAAACAAACAATAGAATACATAAGAAATCAAGCAAAGAAGCACGGGTAAGTCTAAAATAAGAAGATCTACCAGAAAGTTCAACTTAAGAACTCCGGTTTGCAAAAAGAATCAAATCAAACGGAGCAACGAAACTCAAACGGCGAAGGAAACAAGATCCGTTTACTAATATGGACTAAGGTCAAATTTTACAGTAGCAAAATCTTGTTTAAGTTGATTAAACAGAAAGAGGGTCTTGAGACGAAGATCGAGGCGCTTGAATCGCTTGATTCCGATAAACAAGCGAAAAGATAAACTGCAATGGAAATCGGGTCAGAAATCACGATCAGAAATAATTGTGGAAAAAATCCAATAAAAGAAAGCTGACGAATAGGCTAACGAACGAGCGTTCGTTGTCTGTAACTAACGAGTGAAAACCGTTTGTTAAAACGAACGTACGGACGATCGTCCACTAAAAAGAAGAACCGGGAAAAACTGGTGAACCGATCTAAAAAAACGAACTAGGTTTAAAAAACGAAACGGTTTCTTTTAAAAAAATACCGGCGGCGAACGGCTACCTCGTTGGGTCTGGCGAGACGCGGGAGCGGCGGCGAGGCGAGGTGGCGGAGCGAGGCGGCGCGGCGCGGGA
>NC_041388.1:467111811-467174390 GCF_002162155.2 Triticum dicoccoides | reverse complement strand
AGCGGCGCGGCTGCGATGGCGGGGCTGCGGGCGGTGGGTGGGTGGTGGTGGCGGGGGGGCTTGGGTATTTAAAGAGGGGAGGGGCAAGACGGCGGGGAGGCGGAGACCGGCTCGGACTCCGTCCGAGTCGGCGGCGGCGGCGGCGCTGTCCTGGCGCGGGACGAGGCGGCGGGGAAGATGGGCCGGCCCGGCTGGGTTTCGGCCCAGTCGGCGCCCGAAGACCCTTTTTTTAAAACAATTCCGCCGAATAAAAAAATCCTAGAAAAATAAAATAAAAATCTAAAAATTGCAAAACAAATTTTCACCGTCTAAATAAAATATTTAGAACGAGATGAACATTTTCTTGGCACTAAAATGCAATTTTGAAAACGTGCAATTTTTCTAATGCAAACAAAATTGCAATAAAATCCAAATAAAAACAAATACTTGATTTTAATATTTTTTTCCTCCAATATTTCAATTATTTTGGAGAAGTAATATTACCTCCTCTCATATACTTTAATATGAAATATTTTCGAAGAGAAAAATAATTAAGACCAAAAATCCTCGTTTCAATATTTGATAAAAATCAAAGTTGAAAACCGGGGAAATCCCCAACTCTCTCCGAGGGTCCTTGAGTTGCTTAGGATTTCGAGGATCGCGAGATGAAATGCAATAAAATATGATATGCAAGAATGGTCTATGTATAACATTCCAAATTGAAAATTTGGGATGTTACAAACCTACCCCCCTTAAGATGAATCTCGCCCTCGAGATTCGGGTTGGCTAGAAAATAGGTGTGGGTGGTCTTTGCGAAGATCATCCTCTCGTTCCCAGGTGGCTTCATCTTCGGTATGGTGGCTCCACTGAACTTTGCAAAACTTGATAACCTTGCTGCGGGTGACTCGACTGGCAAACTCCAAAATCTTGACTCGCTTCTCCTCATAAGTAAAATCATTGTCCAACTGAATCGCCTCCAAGGGTACGGTATCTCTTAGCGGTATATCAGCCATCCCAGCATGGCACTTCTTCAGCTAGGAACCATGAAACACATCGTGAACTCCTGACTGTCCTTCAGGTAACTCCAACTTGTAGGCAACTTCTCCCATCCGTTCCAAAACACGATACGGTCCTACAAATCTCGGGGCTAACTTTCCCTTAACTCCAAAATGTTTCACTCCTCGCAAAGGTGATACTCGCAGATATGCTCTATCTCCAATTTCATAGGTTACCTCCTTGCGTTTCAAATCTGCATAACTCTTCTGTCTGGACTGAGCTATCTTCAGTCTATCTCGAATCAGTTTAACCTTCTCCTCAGACTCTTTGATCAAGTCTGGTCCAAACAACTGTCAGTCTCCAACTTCATCCCACATCAACGGTGTTCTGCACCTTCGTCCATACAGGGCTTCAAACGGTGCCATCTTCAGACTGGGTTAGTAACTATTGTTGTATGAGAACTCTGTGTAAGGCAGATTGTCATCCCATCTAGATCCATAATCTAGCGCACAGGCCCTCAACATGTCCTCCAGAATCTGGTTGACTCTCTCGGTCTATCCATCTGTGTGCGGGTGAAATGCTGTACTGAACTCCAATCTCATTCCCAAAGTCTGGTGTAGCTGATGCCAAAACTTTGAGGTAAACTGTGTTCCTCTATCTGATACGATGGTCCTCGGAACTCCATGCAGACATACGATCCTGGTCATATATATCTTGGCCAACTTTGCACTGGTATAAGTTGTTTTCACTGGGATAAAGTGTGCCACTTTGGTCAAGCGGTCAACTACTACCCATATAGAATCATAACCTGATTTGGTCCTTGGTAATCCGGTGATAAAATCCATGCCAAGTTTATCCCACTTCCATTTGTGTATCGGCATAGGCTGTAGCAATCCTGCTGGCTTTTGATGCTCTGCCTTCACTCTCTGACATACATCACATACGGCTACATACTCGGTGATATCCTTCTTCATCCCTGTCCACCAGAAACGTTCCTTCAAATCCAAATACATCTTGGTGTTTTTGGGGTGTATCGAGTATGGTGAGTCATGAGCCTCCTGAAGTATTAATTTCCTGATCTCTGTGTTATTGGGCACATAAACACGGTCCTCAAACCATAAGGTGTCGTGCTCATCCTCATGAAAACCTTTGGCCTTTCCTTTGCCCATTCTCTCTTTTATCTCCGCAATCTCTTTGTCATCCTTCCGAGCTTCTCGAATCTTTCCCAACAATGTAGACTGAACCTCCATTGTTGCAACAAAACCTCTAGGAACAATCTCCAATTAAAGTTCCGGGAGATCCTCTGCTAACTCCTTCGGCAATCCCGTGCTCTCTAGGGTATTAGCATAACTCTTCCGGCTCAAAGCGTCTGCTACGACATTGGCCTTTCCTAGATGATAGTGAAACTTCATGTCATAATCCTTTATGAGCTCCAACCATCTCCTCTGCCTAAGGTTCAGTTCCTTCTGTGTGAAAATGTACTTCAAACTCTTATGATCCGTGTACACATCACAATGGTTTCCAATAAGGTAATGTCACCAAGTCTTCAACGCATGCACTACGGCTGCTAGCTCGAAATCATGCGTGGCATAATTCAACTCGTGTGGTTTTAGTTGTCGTGAGGCATACGAAATAACTCTTCCGTCCTGCATAAGCACACTTCCAAGTCCTAGGAGAGAGGCGTCGCAATACACTTGGAAATCCTACGTATATCTGGCAGTGTCAGCACTGGGGCTATAGTCAAACGTTTCTTCAGCTACTGGAAACTTGCCTCACAATCTTCCGTCCATTTAAACTTGGTATCCTTCTTCAATAATTCTGTCATTGGCTTCGCGATCTTGGAAAAATTCTCAATGAATCTCTGATAGTATCCTGCGAGTCCAAGAAAACTGTGGATCTCGCTAACTGAAGTGGGTGCCAACCATTCAGTGATTGACTGTACCTTGGTGGGGTCTACTGCTATACCCTCTCCTGATATAACATGTCCAAGGAATCCGACTTCCTTCAACCAAAACTCGCATTTGCTGAACTTGGCATACAACTGATGTTCCCTGAGTTTCTCGAGAACTAAACGCAAATGCTCCTTGTGCTCTTCTTCATTCTTCGAATATACCATTATATCATCAATGAACACCACAACAAACTTATCCAAATATTCCATGAACACCTTGTTCATCATGCTCATGAAATAGGCAAGGGCGTTAGTCAGTCCAAACGACATGACCGTATATTCGTATAACCCGTACCGTGTGGTGAATGCTGTCTTTGGTATATCCTTCTCTCGTATCTTCAACTGATGGTATCCCGATCGCAGATCGATCTTCAAAAACACCTTAGCTCCTTGCAGCTGATCAAACAGATCATTGATCATAGGCAATGGGTACTTGTTCTTAATCGTCACTTCGCTCAAGGCCCGATAATCAACAACCATTCTTAGGTACTTATCCTTCTTCTCAACCAAAAGCTCTGGGGCTCCCCATGGTGATGAACTCCGTCGAATGTAACCTTTCTCCAATAACTCCTTGATCTGTTTCTTAATCTCCTCCAGATCATTTGTGGGCATCCAATAGGGTCTCTTGGATATTGGCCCTGTGCCTGGCAATAGCTCTATCAAAAACTCGATACCTCGATCCGGTGGCATGCCTGGTAACTCCTCTGGGAAAACATCCGGTTAATCCTTTACTACAGGCACTTCCTCCTGAACAACTCCCATGAGGGTATTTACTTGGCTACTTCTTGGCGCATGCCTAGATACATACTTGATCCTTGTTCCCTCAGGGGTGGTCAGGCAAATTGATCTACTAACACAGTCAATGCTTCCTCCGTACTTTGACATCTAGTCCATTCCTAATATCACATCTAATCCTTGTGACTCCAAGATAATTAGGTCGGACGGAAAAACATGGTTGCCAATGGTTAAGGGTATCTGGTCGCACCATCGACTAGCCATATACTCTGCTCTAGGTGAACTTACTAACAGAGGGGTCCTAAGGGTTTAGGTTGGTAGTTTAAACTTATCCACGAATTCCCTTGATATGTATGCATGTGATGCACCAGTATCAAAAAGAACAAGAGCGGTAAATGACTTAACCAAAAACTTACCTATAATCGTGTCTGGCTGCTCTTCAACCTCCTCCACGTTAACGTGGTTCACTTGTCCTTTGTTGAATGGATTAGGCTTCTTCCCAGCGCTCCCATTTTCGTTTCCATTCTTCCCTTCAGGGCACTCCATGGCATAGTGTCCAGTCTTCCCGCACTTGAAACAAGTAACATGGCTTAGGTCTCTCTTGGTGGGTGTGGCTGGATTGGGGCGGTTCTGATTGTTGCTTGCTCCATTCCCATTCCCATTCCTTGGGCCAGTATGATTATGGTTACTTCCTCCATTATGGGTGTGGCCTCCATGGTTATGAACAAGTCCTCCCGAGTTTGGGGGTAGGCAAGGCTTCTGCTTAGCTCCTGAGTTATACCTCCCTTGTCCATACTTCCTCTTACGGTTCTCAATCTGCTGTTGCTTCCCTTCAATCATAAGAGCTTTATCTACCAACTCATGGGAGTTGTTGAATGTTGCCACCATCAACTGCATGCTCATCTCATCATTCAGCCCTTCCATAAACTTCTCCTGCTTTGTGGCATCTGTGGCCACACCATCAGGGGCATAGCGAGATAACTTGCTAAACTCATCCGCGTACTGAGCCACAGTACGGTAACCCTGGTGTAAGTTGCGAAACTCATGCTTCTTCATACTCATAGCTCCAGTTGAGACATGGGCTATACGGAAGGCTTGCTGAAACTGATCCCATGTCACCGTGGCTATAGGGTAGGTGACAGTGTAATTCTCCCACCATGAGGCTGCTGGTCCATCCAACTGATGTGCGGCAAAATGCATCTTCTCGGCATCGGTACATCCTGCAGTGGTTAACTCCCTTCCAATCCTGCAGAGCCAATCATCTGCTACTATAGGCTCGGTGCTACTGGAAAACACCGGCGGTTGCAACCTCAGAAACAGGCTAAGTTGTCAACTGTTGGTGGTGGTGGTGGATTGTTGTTGTTGTTGTTGTTGTTGCCTTGGTTCTGGACTAACAACTGCATCAGGGTATTCTGCTGCTGGATCAACTGAGTGAGATCGGGTGGGAAAGCGAATCTGGGGTCATGTCTCGGAGGCATCTGATGGGTTTAGAGGGGAGAGATTAGAATAGAATGAGGTCTTATGAGAAAGCACTACCCATATGCACATGAGACAAACACAATCATTTCACTCAATCAATCAAGCAAGGGCATACAATCGGTCTAGAACTATCGCGAAAGTTCTCGGACTACACTATTTACATGGTGGAATACTACTACTGTTGTGGTGGTCTACTAAAAATATTCCTCGGTTGAAGACTCCATGATATCTGCTACAGCTTCGTCTTCAAAGTCATCATCGCTAAGGTCGGAGTCGGTGTCGTCGATGATGATGTAGTCCTCCTGACGAATCTCCTTGGGTTCTTCGTCTTCTTCTACTGGTGCGGGGTCTCCCATCAATACTCCGATCTTCTTAATCAGGTCGTCATTCTTCTCCAATAGTGTCACAATTTCCTCCTCGTATCCATCGCGTGTAGACTTAAGTTCTTCTTCCAGTTCGATGATCCTTGTCTTCGCCTTCTTCAGATCTATCATGCCTGCGCACATTTGATTCTCCTGGCGTCGAATGTGTTGGTTTAGTTCCTGGATGAAAGCTGCAATTGATCTATCTTTCCTGGTGCTGATCATCTCCCATTGCTCATCTCGGCGCCCACAGATCTGGTAGATAGTATCCTTAAGCTCCTTTTGGTAAACTTCTCCAATGCGTCCCATCGTGATGTGAGCTGCCATACTCTTTCCTAGACTCCAGGTTGGTGCATCAAAGGAAAACTCTATGGGTTTAGTGATTGGCGTGAAGGTCCTTCCTGGAACTTGAACTTGAATCATCCGTCGCTCCTCTTCTGGTAAAGTGGCATTGTAAGTCCTGGTGAAGCTTGGTATTCCTATGTTCAGGTACCTAGTGACTTCCTTCAAGTGTCATCCAAAAGGTGTGTCTTCATCCGGTTGTGCAAACTTGTTCCTTGCATCCGCCATCCTAAAGAGTGGAAAATGGAGAGGAGTCGAAAATGAGAAGAGAATAGTGATCTATGGCTTTATCTTAATGGTCGTGTCCTACACTCAGCGTGTGCTCTGATACCATCTATAGCGACCCAACCTCAAACGGTCAAGTCTCTGTGCTTCAGTGTCATCCCTGGATCGGTAATGCTGACACACACAGTACTCGAGGATTTTATAACAGAGTAGCAATCACACACTTATTACATCGAATGTCTCCAAAGAGAACTTATTACAATAAATATGGCTTAAGGCCATCTAATACGATAACAGCGGAAGGCTTGGAAGATAAAGTGAGTCCATCAACTCCAACGGCATAGCTGAGCTGCACGGCAACGACCTAATGAACCTTACTCCTCGTCTGAAAAGTCTGCAACATAATACGTTGCAGCCCGAAAATGGGTCAGCACATGGAATATGCTAGCAAAGTAACACAGTAGAGCAAGAACAGAATAATGCTATCACTACACGCATATTTGGCTGGTGGAAAGCTCTATGGTTATAGTTTTTGCGAAAAGCCAATTTTTTCCTACAACAAAGGAATAGACTTTAATTTAACTATCATGGTAGTTGAAACATCATTGAGAAGGTTCCTCCAACTCAATCTCAATTAAAGTAAATATCAACCCAACAATATTAAGTTAAAAAGTGATGAGATACTAAAGATATTCCAAGTACTAGATACCCAAGATGTCCATAACCGGGGACACGGCTAACCATGATTAGTTTGTACACCCTGTAGAGGTTTGCGCACTTTTCCCACAAGACTCGGTCGCCTTCGTTGGATTTCTCGCACTACATGGTGTTTGAGAAACGGATGACCGAGACACAGTCTTTCAGGAACATTAACTCTCTACTCCGGGCAGACCATACCAAACCTACAACCCACTACCTGCTGATCCACCTCTTCAAGAGCTTCAGGTAACTTACTCAACTATGCTAGAGCCCATAATAGCTTGTGGCTGCACACAGAAGTTTCTAGCATGAATCATCTCAGCTCCCTTTGAGCCTGGGTGGCGGTCCATAGGAAAATCACACGGAACCCCGGGATTTCCAAAAATACAGGCAACACTGGGTTCTCCAGGTGCCTCAATCCACCCAGATGTGTATTCAAGTTGCCACCTTTAGTTAAACCATTAATTAACAATCTCACATCTGTCATGGATTTCACTCACCCAAACCACGTCTACGAGCATAGCATAGCAATATAAGCAATTCGTATAAGTAACTCCCAAGGTTTGAATATAGCAGGGCAATAGGTTTTACCTCATCAACTACTTCCCAACCCACATGTTAATGGCATCCTAATCATGCAATGTTTGAGGATTGGAACTAATGCATAAAAAATGGGTGATAAAGGGGTATGATCAAAGTGTTACTTGTCTTGCTGATGATCCGCGGAACCTAGGGACTCCAAATAACACGCTTCGCACTCCGGGAAATCTATCGCAAACAAGCAATAGCATACATAAGCAATCAAGCAAATAAGCACGGGTAAATCTCAAATAAGAAGATCTACCAGAAAGTTCAACTTAAGAACTCCGGTTTGCAAAAAGAATCAAATCAAACGGAGAAAAGAAACTCAAACGGCAAAAGAAACAAGATCCATTTACTAATCTGGACTAAGGTCAAATTTTACAGTAGCAAAATCTTGCTTAAGTTGATTAAACAGAAAGAGGGTCTCGAGACGAAGATCTAGGCGCTTGAATCGCCTGATTCTGATAAACGAGCGAAAAGATAAACTGAAACGGAAATCAGATCAGAAATCGCGGAAAAATCCTATAAAAGAAAGCTGACGAACAGGCTAACGAACGAGCGTTCGTTGTCTGTAACTAACGAGCGAAAACCGTTTGTTAAAACGATAGTACGGACGATCGTCCACTAAATAGAAGAACCGGGAAAAACCGGCAAACCGATCTGAAAAAACGAAATAGGTTTTTCAAAAAATATGAAATGGTTTCTTTTTAAAAAAATACTGGCGGCGAACGGCTACCTCGTCGGGTCCGGCGAGACGCGGGAGCGGCAGCGGGGCGAGGTGGCGAGGTGGCGGAGCGAGGTGGCGCGACGCGGGAGCGGCGGCGCGGCTGCGATGGCGGGGCTGCGGGCGGTGGGGTGGGTGGTGGTGGCGGGGGGGCTTGGGTATTTAAAGAGGGGAGGGGGAGGTGGCTTGGGGAGGGGGCAAGACAGTGGGGAGGCGGAGTCCGGCTCGGACTCCGTCTGAATTGGTGGTGGCGGCGGCGCTGTCCTGGCGCGGGACGAGGCGGCGGGGAAGATGGGCCGGCCCGGCTGGGTTTCGGTCTAGTCAGCGCCCGAAGACCCTTTTTTTAAACAATTCCGCCGAACAAAAAATTCTTAGAAAAATAAAATAAAAATCTAAAAATGCCAAAACAAAATTTCACCATCTAAATAAAATATTTAGAACGAGATGAACATTTTCTTGGTCCTAAAATGCAATTTTGAAAACGTGCAATTTTTCTAATGCAAACAAAATTGCAATAAAATCCAAATAAAAACAAATATTTGATTTTAATATTTTTCCTCCAATATTTCAATTATTTTGGAGAAGTCATATTATCTCCTCTCATATACTTTAATATGAAATATTTTCGGAGAGAAAAATAATTAAAACCAAAAATCCTCGTTTCAATATTTGATAAAAATCAAATTTGAAAACCGGGGAAATCCCCAACTCTCTCCGAGGGTCCTTGATTTGCTTAGGATTTCAAGGACTGCGAGACGAAATGCAATGAAATATGATATGCAAGAATGATCTATGTATAACATTCCAAATTGAAAATTTGGGATGTGACATAGCACCCCAGACCCGTGGAGACGATCGATGGATTTTGAGAAGACCCCGACCCTAACCTATTTCTTTCTAGCCTCTCCGAATCTGGAGGACGAGATTCATTTTAAGGGTGGTAGGTTTGTAGCATCCCAAAATTCTAAATTTTGGAATGTTCTAATAAATAGATAGATTTGATTGATTGTTTGACTGATTTGTCTAAAAGTGAGTGAATTTGAAACTTTTTGAAAGTTAAATGAGAGGCAATAAAAGGACTTTCCCAAACTTTCATTTTTTGCTTTTATGATCTCCGTGAATGCAAATTCTTTTCATCACCAAACCTTGGAGAGAAGATGACATGACTTCTTCCATTTATTTAAATGAAAAGGGTTTATGAAAATAGTTGAATGTCATTTGAAAATATTTTTCCAATTCAGAAACTTCAAGCAACTCAATGATTTTCATGAGAGAAGATAAAATGACTTCTTCAAAACATATGAAATATGAGTTGGGAGTTTAAAAGGATCAAATTTAAAGTCCTTTTGAAATTATTTTCAATTTGGAGTTATTTGAGTTTTATTCAAATTATTTTCTCCAAAATAAAATACATGGAAATTAGGGTAAAATGATTCCCTACATCAGAAAATTGGAGAAAAATAAATTTGAAATCACTTTGGTATTTTTTAAATGATTTTTATTGGATTTTAGTAGGGCAGCATCACTCTTTAAATTATTTGATTTTTTTCCCGATTTTATATGATTTCAAAAAAATGTCCATGTTGTAGAAAATCTTTTTCTGAAAATTTTGATATATAATATGCCTATATATAATTTTACATTTATTTTCATTATTCCGTTTTTCCTTTTCTGTTTCTATTAAAAAAAACTACGTGCGCCTGGAACTACCCGCTACCCACATGCGTAACATAGCAGCAGGTCGACCCGTTTTTCTTTTGTTTTTTCATTTTCATTAAAAAATATTGAAACAAACTTTAGAAAAAAATAGACTTTGAAAAAAAAAACTGCAGCCCGTCTACGCGCGCGGCCGGCCAAGGCCTTTAGGCCCGTGCGAGGCGTTAGCCTTTTTCATCTATGTTTCGTATATTTTCGTCTACGTTTAGTCCTACATTGCCTAGCCCTTGTCCCTTAAACCTCTTTTCCACCTATAAATATAGACCCATAAAGCCTCCAAAAATCATCCGATTCGGATTAAATCAATATTTTGGTTTGACTAGATTCATTTAAGAAAAATATATTTCTCCTCTCCGGCGTGACTTCTAAAAATTGTCTCTTCTCTTCAAAGTCGTCTTTTCTCTGCCTTATAAAGGTATCTTTCTTTGTTTTTTTATACTTCCGTAGTTTATTATTTATATACTAATACGATAGAATAATTAGATTATCAATTAGTCTATGTATTTATACATTAGACCTTAGCCGAAGCTATTTCTCTTCCGTAAAACAGGTTGGCCCTGATTTTTCAAATAGCCATAACTTTTCACTCATTCATCCAAATTAGATGAAACCAGCGCCTATAGATTCGTCTTGTTTTCACCTATCCAGTGAACCTGTCACATCAACTGTTTGAAATTTTCAAATTTTGAAATTTTTTCAGATTCATATTCAAACTTCTTTTGAACATAAATTGAGTTTCGTAACTCCGATTTAGTTGATTCTTTTTGAAAATCGAAGATCTTGACCTAAACTTTCTGATAAGGCCAAATTCACATAATTTTGGTACTGTTAGAAATTGTTTTATGTTTCAAGAGTTATTTGCTTGGTTTTGATGTTTTCCAAACTGTCTTCTTCGTTCTTCCCGATCTTCTGAGCGATTGCTTATGTGTGGTTACTATTGCTTGCTCACGATAGATTGAACGGAGTGTGACGAGTAGAACTATCAAGAGTTATGAGTGCCAATCATCTTCATCAACATTGCAGGCAAGTTCACACTTTGATCATATCCCTTTCATACCCAGTTTTTATGCATTAGTTTCACCCTCAAACATTGCATGAGTAGGATTGATAACATGTGGGTATTGGGAAGTAGTTGATGAGGTAGGAAACTATTACCCTGCATTCAAACCTTGGGAGTTACTTTTACATTATGCTCATATTGCTATGCTATGCTCGTAGACGTGGATTGGTTGAGTGTATTCATGACAGATGTGAGAGTTATCATCAATGGTTAACTTAAGGTGGCTACTTTAATACACATCTGGGTGGATTGGTTGGGGCACCCTGGAGTACCCAGTGGTTTTCCCGGGCACCTGGAGAACCCAGTGTTTGCCCAAGGGGATCCCGGAGGACCCGTGTGATCACCCTATGGAATGCCACCCAGACTCAAAGGGATCATAAGATTATTCATGCTAGAAACTTCCGTGTGCAGCCACAAGCTCTTATGGGCTCTAGCATAGTTGAGTAAGCTGCGTGAAGCTCTTGAAGAGATAGACTAGCAGGTAGTGGGTTGTAGGTGGTATAATCTATCCGGAGTAGAGAGTTAATTCTTCTGAAAGACTATGTCTCGGTCATCCGTTTCTCAAACATCATGTAGTGCGAGAAATCCAACGGAGGAGATCGAGTCTTGTGGGGAAAAGTGCGCAAACCTCTGCAGAGTGTATAAACTAATCATGGTTAGTTGTGTCCCTGGTTATGGACATCTTGAGTATCTGGTTCTTGGATTATCATATTGATCTCATCACGTTACTTAAATAATTTGTTGGGTTATTGATGTTAATTTGGGATTGAGTTGGAGGGACCTTCTCAATATTTATCAACCAACTTTGTAGTTAAATAAATTATATTCCTTTGCAGTAGGGAAAAATTGGCTTTACGCAAAAACATTATAACCATAGAGCTTTTCCACCAGCCATATATGCATGTAGTGATAGCTATTATTCATCATTATCCTATGGTGTGAATTTGCCAGTACATTCAATGTACCGACCCTTTGTGACTGCAATGTCTCATGTTGCAGGATTCTTACGACGAGTAAGTGATACGTTAGGGTTACGATTTCTACACTCAACTTTGCCGTTGGTGTTGATGGGAATCCACAACCTTGTTGTTACTTCCGCTATTTGGATTGAGGTAATAGTATTTATGTTATTTTATACATGTGATTTACCTCTGTTATAAATCCTCGAGTAATGTGTGTGTCAGCATACCGATCCAGCGATGACACGTAAGCACAAAGACTTGACCATCTGAGGTCGGGTCGCTACAATACGTCTATAAGAAAAAGTACCAAAAGGGCAAGTAAAAGTGTTCTTTTCCTGATCATCTTTCGACACAGGTGTTTGAGAAAACCCGGGATAACCATCTAGAAAGCAAAAATGTGTATGTTTGGATAGTCTTTCTAGCATTTGATCAATAAAAGGTTGAGGGTAATGATCTTTTCTAGTAGCTTTGTTTAATTTGCAAAAATCAATTACCATTCTATAACCTGCAACAATTCTTTGTGGAATCAATTCATTCTTATCATTAGGTACAATAGTAATACGTCCCTTCTTAGGGACAAAATGAACATGACTTACCCATCTACTATCAGCAATAGGATAAATTATACCTGCCTCCAAAAGCTTTCATATTTCATTTCTTACCACTTCTTTCATCTTTGGATTTAACCTTCGTTGGTGATCAACAATTGGTTTAGCATCAGGATCCAAATTAATTTTGTGCTGACATAGAGTGGGACTAATGCCCTTAAGATCGTCAAGAGTATATCCAATAGTGGCACGATGCTTCTTTAGAGTTTTCAATAATTTCTTATCTTCATGCTCTGAAAGGTTGGGACTAATAATAATAGGATATATCTTCTTTTCATCAAGATAAGCATATTTCAAAGTATCAGGTAATTTTTTAAGCTCAAACACAGGATCACCCTTGGGTGGAGGAGGATCACCAAGGATTTCAACACGCAAATTGTGTTTCAAAACAATCCCTTGATTAAAGAATATTTCATCTATTTCCCTTCTTTCATTCATAAACATATCATTTACATGGTCTAGCAAATATTTTTCTAAAGGATCGGTAGGAGGTACGACAATAGAAGCAAGACCAATAATTTCATCCTTACTAGGTAGTTCTTTATCATGGGGTTGTCTATGAAGTTTAGAGAAGTTAAAATCATGAGACATAACCCCTAGACCAACTGTAACAATATCTTTCTCACAGTCTATCTTAACATTAACAATATTCAAGAAGGGTCTACCAAATATAATGGGACAAAAATCATCTTGTGGGGAGGCAAGACCAAGAAAATCAGTAGGGTATTCTATTTTCCCACACAAGACTTCAACATCTCTAACAATCCCAATTGGTGATATAGTATCTCTATTGGAAATGTTAATAGTAACATCAATATCTTCTATCTCAGCAGGTGCAATATCATTCATAATTTCTTTATATAAGGAAAAAGGAATTGCACTCACACTAGCACACATATCACATAAATCGTGATAACAATGATCTCCTATTTTAACAGAAACAACAGGCATGCCAACAATAGGTCTATGTTTATATTTAATATCAGGTTTAGCAATTCTAGCAGCTTCATCATGGAAATAAATAACATGCCCATCAATATTATCGACCAAGAGATCTTTAACCAATAGTATAACCCTTACGTACCACAGTTGAAGCTTTAGCATGATCCTTTGTTCTAACAGGAAAAGGTGGTTTCTCAATATAAGCAGTAGGAACAATAAGATCAACATTATAAGTGATAGTTTATTCTTCAACTTTAATAGGTTCTACTACCTTAACTTCAATGGGAGGATAATATTTGAACCACTTCTCCTTAGGGAGATCAACATGAGTATCAAAGGATTCACAGAAAGAAGTTACCATTTCAGAGTCAAGTCCATATTTAGTGCAAAATCACGAAAAGCATCGGTGTCCATGAAATATTTAACACAATCAAACTTAAGATTTATACCTGACTCCTTACCTTCGCCGAGTTCCCAATCATCAGATTTTCATTTAATTCTTTCCAATAAATCCCATTTGAATTCAATATCCTTCTTCATAAAAGAACCAGTACAAGAAGTATCGAGCATGGATCGATCATTATGAGAAAGCCGAGCATAAAAAATGAATAATAATTTCTCTTGAGAGCTCACGATTGGGGCATGAATATAACATTAACTTAAAACTCCCCCAAGCTTGAGCGGTAATTTATCCTTCACGAGGCCAAAAGTTATATATATAATTCCGATCACGATGAATCAGATGCATAGGATAACACTTCTGATGAAATCCCAATTTCAGTTGGTTGTAGTTCCATGATCCAATATCATCACATAGGCTATACCATGTCAATGCCTTTTCCTTAAAAGATAAAGGGAAGACCTTCTTCTTGAAAACACTCGGGCAAACCTGCAAGCTTAAATAATCCACAAACTTCATCCACATAGATTAGGTGCATATTAGGATGTAACGTCCCGTCTCCTGCATAAAGATTAGCTAGCAGTTTCTCTATCATACCCGAAGGAATTTCATAATAAATATTTTCAGTAGGTGCAGTAGGTTGAAGAGCAACTCTTTGCTCTTCCGGTCAAGGTGAAGATACCCCAAACAAGCCCCTCAAAGGATTATTTTCCATAGTGACAAGTGACAGTAAATTTCATCACGTAATATAAATGTTTCCTTTCCAAAGGCGCTTCACTCCCCGGCAACGGCGCCAGAAAAGAGTCTTGATGACCCACAAGATGACCCACAAGTATAGGGGATCTATCTTAGTCATTTCGATAAGTAAGAGTGTCGAACCCAACGAGGAGCAGAAGGAAATGTGTGACGCCCCGAGACCGTTGCGCCAAGTGTCTTCCAGTTACTCGCCGTCGTTGCCATGTCATTCGCTTGCGTGTTGCATCTTGCCATGTCATCATGTGCATTGCATCATCATGTTTTAAAAACTTGCATTCGTTCGGGTTCCCCTAGTTCCTTCCGTTGTCCGTTCTGAGCTCAGACACACTTGCACGCGCCCGCGGCACGTCCAAAATATTATTTTATAAGTGGCGGGAAAATGTTCTCGGAATGGGTTGAAAGTTGGCATGCGGTGTTGTTATAGTGTAGATAGGCCGCCTGCCAAGTTTCATCGCTTTCAGAGTCCGTTTGACACCCCAACGGATAACTATAGCGGCATTATAGCCGGTCATACGTCGGACGTTTCTAGTATCCGGAAACATGTGCCGGGCTTTCCTATCTTTCCTCCCTAGACCATCTACACAGTCTGCTACCAACCGCCAGGCCCCGAAACCCCTCCTTGCACAGTGCATCGAACCCCTCGAGTGCGCGTCCGAAAGTTGTCCCGAACCCGACCCACTCAGTCGTCACCGATGGGTCCGGATCATCCCCAAACGTCTATAAAATATCTCCATTTTCTTATTTGGTCTACCTAACCTATTTTTCCCGTCCGTCCGATTACAATCGGAGGGGCCTTATACCCGCCTAAACCTATCCGGCTTGCTATATATTGTGGGCAACCCTAGTTTCTAGGCCTCATGTCCCATCCATGCATCCACTTCATCCGCCGCCACTCCCTCTCCAAATCCTCCTCGGAGCCCACATCCAGCCAACCACATCCACCCACCTCCTTCCTCGTTCAGTTTCCACCGCACACCACCTGGCAAAATCTCCTTGCCTGATTTTCCCCGCAGCCAACCACTGCCCGAGCTCCTCCTTCCCCAAGCAACACCCGTCCCGGACGCCTCCGGATCAAGCCGCCCGATCTCCTGCGCCTCCCCTCGTCCGAGAGCACGAGATCCTCTACCCGAGCACCCGTGCTGAAGATGCCCAGCGCCCCACCCCAAAAGGCAGCAGCGCCCGTGCGCGCCTCCACCTCGCGATCCCGCCACCCCCACTGAACCTCGCCGCAGGCAAGCACCAGCATCCGTCGCGCCTCCTTGCTTCCTCCATCCTTGGAGACGAGCTCCTCCCAAACCAAGGCCATGCCCCTGCTTCCTTCCCTCTTTCTCAAGTTCTCTCTCTCTCTGTCGCTCAAAACTCTCTCTGTTGTCTTTGTCCCGCAGGACGTCACGGATGCACGAGCTCGATCCTAGCGCGCTCGCGCCTTTGTCTTCATCCCTCATCGTTTCCGACCAATAGCAGGGAACTGACGCCGCCCCTGAGCTCCACCCGTGCCGCCGTTGCCCGGATCCGACGCCGGCCAGCCGGATCCGCCCCGTATGAACCTCGTCGGCCTTCCCTGGAGCCCGCTGCCGCTCGAGATAGCCCCCTCCTCTGCTTCGTTCTACGGGGAGGACGACATGCCCCTGCCCTGCGTGGACCGCCCCGCCTCGTTGACCCCCAGCCTCGACGCTGTGACCGCGTAGCCTTCTCCCGTGTTGGCCCAGCAGCGCCAAGGCCTGTGAGGCCTCCAACACAGTTCTGCGCCATGGCCCATGGTGAGGATGCGCCCAGCCCCTCCCCTGTTCCTGTTGGGCCAGCAAGATTCGGCCCAAACGCATGTTTTTTTCCTGGACGTTTTAGCTAATTTTTTCTAGAGAGTGCAGTTTTACAGTATAGCCCCTAAACTTCATGCATTTAATAACTTCACAACCGTGCATCGGATTAAAACAAACTTTATATGTAAAATGTCTAGAATTTTGTCTAGTTTGAAATGTTTAAACTGCTGTTTGTAGTAATTTGCTCCTATGCCATGCTAAAATGATTTAATTCATAACTAAATAACTGTAGCTCCACACTTAACAAACTTTATATGTAAATGGAGTAGAAAAATGCATAGATTAACATGGTGACCTTACTTTTCATGTTTAACAACTCAAAAATATGGTTTACGGCAGAATAGTACTAAACCTAAAATATGCACCTGGAGATTTACCGGAATTGTTGTTCATTGTTTCCGGCCTCATTTAAACTTGCCTAGATAGGTAGTTTTGTTGTGCTTCACCCCTTGCCATGTTAGTCAACATTTAATATTGTTGAGTACATAAACGAGAGAGAACTAAATAAGTCACGTGGTGTTTCGTCAATATGCAACGTAGTTGCATATTGAGCTCCACTTAATCTGTAGGATTGTTTGTGCAGTTTGTCATGCCATGCATATTTAAACCGGACATGCATCATACTTGTTTGCGCATCATGCCATGCTTATGTGATGGTTGTTTACTATGTTGTTTGCTTCTTTCCAGTGTTGCTTCTTCGGGTTAGTTCCGATAACGTCACGTTTGTGAGGATCCGTTCGACTATGTCCGTTTGCCTTCTTCATGGACTCATTCTTCTTCCTTGCGGGATCTCAGGCAAGATAACCATACCCTCGAAATCACTTCTATCTTTGCTTTCTAGTTGCTCACTCTATTGCTATGCTGCGATACCTACCTCTTGCTATATCATGCCTCTCATATTTCCATGTCAAGCCTCTAACCCTCCTTTCCTAGCAAACCGTTGTTTGGCTATGTTACCGCTTTGCTCAGCCCCTCTTATAGCGTTGCTAGTTGCAGGTGAAGTTGAAGTTTGTTCCATGTTTGAACATGGTTATGTTGGGATATCACAATATATCTTATTTACCTTAATGCATCTATATACTTGGTAAAGGGTGGAAGGCTCGGCCTTATGCCTGGTGTTTTGTTCCACTCTTGCCGCCCTAGTTTCCGTCATACCAGTGTTATGTTCCTTGATTTTGTGTTCCTTACACGGTTGGGTGTTATGGGGACCCCTTGACAGTTTGCTTTGAATAAAACTCCTCCAGCAAGGCCCAAACTTGGTTTTACCATTTGCCTCACCACCACCTACTTTTCCATTGGGAGTCGCGCTCCCGAGGGTCATCTTTATTTTAACCTCCCTGGGCCAGTGCTTCTCTAAGTGTTGGTCCAAACCAGAGCCACTTGCGGCGCCACCTCGGGGAAACTTGAGGGTTGGTTTTAGCTGTACGTAGTGTTCATCGATCCGGTGTTGCCCTGAGAACGAGATATGTGCAGCTCCTATCGGGATGTCGGCTGTCACATCCGTAGTTCTGGTATGCACTAGGCTAGCCTTTCATGTGAGCATCATGTTTAAATTCAAATGAAATTCGAATTGAGGAATTTTCAAAAGCCTCAGAAGACCTCTAAAAATAACCAACATTTAAATCTCATCAAATGAGTCCAAGAAAGAGTTCCTGTTAATCTCTGGAAATATTGCCATGGGATAAAATTCAAACGAATATTTCTAGAATCTCAGAAACAATTATTTTGGGCCTTCGAATTAATCCAATAAATATTTGAATTGAATCTATATTTGTTATATAAAAAATATATGTTCAATAATTCTAGAAATTGTTGTGTAGTTTCAGATAAGTCCATTTAGTTCACACAATTATTTTCATGAATTTTGAAAATAGTTTGGTCTTTGAACTAAACCAAAATGTAATAGCAAAAATAGAAAAAGAGAACAAATTAAATAACAAAGAGAGAGAGTTAGTACCTGGGCCACTTACCTGTGTGGCCCAGGAGCCGGCCCAGCCCAGCTGGCCGATGCCAGTCCTCTCCCTCCTCTCGCCAGAATGACGAGGGACGTGTGCCCACCGCGCGCGCCCACGCGCCTGGCCACCTCCTGCTTCCCGCCGCTGCCTTGACGCCCAGGACATCGCCACGCACCCCCCAGACCCTCTGCACCTCTCACCTCTCTCGCTAGACCTCCTCTCCCTCCTCTGCCTCTCCCCGCGGTGCCACCGAACGCTGCCGTCGGCGCCGCTTGCTGTTGCCGTGTCCACCGCCCCTCCTTCGCCCCCTGGAGCTGCCCACGAGCTCCGCCGAGTCCCTCTCCTCCTCCTCACCGAGCCGCACGATGCCGGAAGCCCCTGGATGCCACCTGCACTGCCGTTCCCCTCGTCGGCCACCGAAGATCGTCGCCGTCGATTTGCTGCCTCCGATGCCTCCCCAAGCTCGCTGACCCTCCCGTTCGACTCACTGTGAGCTCCTGCTCCGAAACCCTCTCTCCCCTCTGTCGATTTCCTCATCTAGCCCCACTAACCACCATGGCTGAAGCTCGCCGCCGCCGTGGCTGGAGCCGTTGTAGCTCGAAGCCGAGCACACCATCGCCCTCAACGCGTCTCCAGGAGCCCGTAGCCAGCACTAGCTTCTCCCCACGTGCCCCCTAGCTCCAACCCGATTACGCTGTAGCTCCGGCCGCCGCTCGGCTCGTCGCCGGCGTCGAATCCGGTGAGCCCGTGACCTGCTACTGCCACCGCTAGATGCGCGGGAGCAAGGGCTATCGCCCAGTGCCCTCGGCACGTCCAACCGGCTCCCACAGCGTGATTCCGGCGAGCCACCGCCGCGCTGTGAGGTCGTCGGAGTCCAACTCCGGTGGCTGGTGACTAGTGACATGGCACGTCATTAGCCGCTGATGACCCCGCTATTAACCCCCTCACTCACTAACATGTGGGCCCCGGCCAGCTAACTAGCCTAGCTTAGCACTTAAACTAACCTGAATTAGTTAATTAACTAACTTTGTGACTGACCAATGGGTCCCACAGGTCAGGTTTGACCTGGACCGCGGCATGTTGACCTGCTGACGTCATGATGACGCAGTGCTGACGCGGTAAAGTCTTTCTGGAATTGAAATAAATCAGGAAAGGTTTAGAAATTCCAGAAAATGCTTTAAACTTTGAAAAATCATAGAAAATCAACCGTAGCTCAGAATTAAATAAATTATATATGAAAAATTATCAGAAAATCCATCTATCCATTCATGCTATTTCCATGCATTTTTGAGCAATTTATGCCTGCTGATCAGGTCAAATCAAATGTTGGCATTTAAATAATCACATATGGAGTTTGAATTTGAACCTTTGGTTCAAACCAACTTCATTTAAATCATTGCTAGTTGCATTAGCTCAAATCACAGCATATTGCCATGTCATGATCATGCATCATATTGTGCATCACATTGATTGTGTTCTTCCTTGTTTGCCGCTAATTGTCCCCTCTCAGTAGACGATGTTCCGACGATGAGATCGATGTCACCGATGAAGAACTATACTATCTTTAGAAGTGCCAGGCAAGCAAAACCCCCTTGTTCATTCCGATACAATCCCACTCTCTCGTTCCTGCTCTCTTTTACTACATTAGGACAACAATGACTCAACTGTTACATGCTGCGGTAGTTGAACCCCTTTCCTTTGCATGACCTGTCATTGCCACAGTAAATAGATGAAACCCACTAGCATGAGTAGGAGTTGTTTGAGCCTTGGTGTGCCTACTCATTCATGCTTGTTTGTCATGCCTGCTATTGCTTAGAGTTGAGTCAGGTCTGATTCATCGGGGATGAATTAGAGGTGTGAGAACATGTCCTACTGTTGTGAGCTAAGCGTGTGAACACGATTTTGTAAAGGTATCGGTGAGAGACCATGTAGGAGTACATGGTGGGTTGTCTCATTGAAGCCGTCCTTAGGAACTGATTTCTGTGTTTGTGATCCATGAACAGCTACTACCACGCATTGGAATTAATGCTTAAGTGCCCCTCTTGACTTATTAATCAACCTGATCTCTGTCCAGGAGTTGCAACTAGTTTCTGGTGGTTGTAGGTTGTGTTAGTAGTCTACCAAGTGGCACCCGATACAGGTGGGCTTGGGATAGACTAGGCACAGTGGCACAATGTACCAAGTGGCACCCGGATGGTGGGCTTGGGAACCCTGCTCACATCGTTTGGGGCCGTGAGCGACACCCCGGCCGGATCTCCTTGCGGATGGAACCCGAATAGGCGATAAACCTGGACTAGAGACTTGTTGGTTAGTCAGGTCGTGGCCGACTCCCTCGCCAGGCTTCCGCTTGAAGGTTCCCGAGATACACGATGTGTACATGGTGGTAAGTGGTGAGAGTGTGTGTGAATAAGTACACCCCTGCAGGGTTATCATTATCTATTCGTATAGCCGGATTCCTCGGATATGGAAACTTGGACCCCTTGCATAGTTCATAGACAAGTGAAAGTGGATACTCTAAAATGCGCAAGATAAGCGTGAGCGCTATGGATGGCGTTCTCGTAGGGAGACGGGAGCAGATCCATAGTGGTGTATTGATATGGTGAATATGTGGACTCATGTGCGCCACCTCAAAAGAGTTATTTGCAGTAGTAGTTCAGGTTAGCCACTGAGTCAAAACTGGCTTGCTGCAGTTAAACTCCACCACTCCTTTGTTGCTACCAATGCATATGTAGTTAGTTCTGATGTAAGTCTTGCTGGGTACATTTGTACTTACATTTGCTTAATTTATGTTTTGCAGAGAGACTTCAGTCTCGCTAGTAGTTCCACATGGACTTCGACGTTTAGCTCGTTACCTCAGCTACGATCTTGTACCCTTGGGAGGGTCTTGTAGATAGTCAGGCTTCTCAGCCTTCTTCATTCATAGTTGTCTGTACTCAGACAAATTAAGCTTCCGCATGTGCTTGTTGCTTGTATGCTCTGTATGTTGGGTCATGAGACCCATGTTTGTAATATCTCGCTCCTCGGAGCCTAATGAATAAATACTTGAGTCGTAGAGTTTTGTTGTGATGCCATGTTGTATTTACACATATCGAGCATATTGTGTGTATGATTGAAATGCTTGGTATGTGTGGGATCCGACAACCTAGTTGTTTATCCTTGGTAGCCTCTCTTATGGGGAAATGTAGTCTTGTGCTTCCATGAGCCATAGTAGTCCGCTACAGCCCGGTTCACCGGAGTCCTGCTAGCCCAGCACTACTGCTCCGGAACACTTGACTGGCCGGCATGTGATTCACTTCGTTCCTGTGTCTGTCCCTTCGAGGAAATGTCACACGGTGACATCCGGAGTCCTGCCTAGCCTGCTATAGCTCGGGTTCCCGGAGTCCTGTTAGCCTAGTTGCTACAGCCCGGATTCACACGCTGCTGACCGACATGCTCGATGTTGATTCATGTATGCATGTCCCCGTAAGTTAGTGCCACTTTGGGTTCATGACTAGTCATGTCAGCCCGGGTTCTCTGTCATATGGATGCTAGTGACACTATCATATACGTGAGCCGAAAGGCGCAAACGGTCCCGGGCCATGGTAAGGCGACACCCGTGGGAATACCGTGCGTGAGGCCGCAAAGTGATATGAGGTGTTACCGGCTAGATCGATGTGACTTGGAATCAGGTCCTGACAGATTTGGTATCAGAGCCTGACTGCCTGTAGGATTACCAAGCCAAGCTGGTCGAAGTCGTGTCTAGAAATGCTTTAGTTATATAAGGGAATTGATTGTGGATGGGAACGTAAGGCTCTTTTTACTCCTTATCCTCATGACCTTCTGATCTAAGTCATCTTATCTTTTCTACGGGGTTAAGAACTAGGCTTCTCTTCTATCTCTCAGGATAACGTGTTACTAAACCGTAGTTGCCTAGCATTGTTGAGTTCAAGCCTCAGTTCAGTTCCTACTACTTCCATATGTTCATAGCTGGCCTCAGAACCTTGATATTGTGATGTTGAGTGGTTATGCCACCATTTTTGCAGGATGTCTCAAATCATTTTGAGTATTTACAGTCGTTATGCTGTCCGAGTCATCCCAGGTTTCTAAATAGTTTGATGCATCTGCAAATCCCTTCCTCCCGTTCCTGATGCCCTTTTGGGCCAGATTAAGCACACTAATCGGTGAGTTGAGGTACTCTATTGCCTCTACATATATGTTGGAGTTGTTATTATGACACTAGGGTATCTTAGAGTTAGTAATCTAGCCATGTTTGGTGTTCCCAGTGTGATGATTCTGGCCCCATTCTCGAAAGCATCTCGTGATGTTATTTAGTTAGTAGGTATTCTACTCCTGGGTTTTGAACCCGAGATTCACCCTACTTCATGTTGTTAGTATTTGCTAGTTCCCTTAAGATATTAGTAACCTTGTGATAGTCCTCGAGGTCCATGGTATATCGTTCTTCCAATACCATGAGCCAATATGGCAGAAGTTCTTTGAACCAAAAGATCACAACCAGAGTGCTCTTGATGAGTTCTTCATTCTATATTGTGACTCTGCCAATTCTATCTCTCCGCATGGGTTATCCGGAAGAAACCTGTTGGACTTAGTTCGACATACTAATCTATGCATCCACAACTCAAAATGTTATATGCTCCTTGAGTTGTCCATTTTCAGCTGTATTCCGACCATCATCTATCAATTGATAGTCAAGAGTATGTGTGCAATCATGTTCATCGATGGCTATTATTCTTGTGGTCCGTCAAGCCATTCTGGTTCAGAATGACTAGGAGAAACAAACTCCAGTACCTCATTCATATCCAGGATTGGGTCAAAGTAGTTGTATTTCGCAGATCAAAATGCCAATCCAGCTTTTGCTCTGTTCTACCTTGGAGTGTTACCATCTTTATGTCAGGAATGTCATGAGAATTGCACCGCCTCTTATGAACTCTTGATGCAGTGATACTTCTCTCCATCATTATTCATTCCTCGGTCCCGTGTTGTTGTAACCGGAATGCCGACAAGTGAACCATGATGTGTGAAATCAATACTCCTAGCAACTGTGTTGCTTGGTAGTTGTGGACATTATTATCATTCTTAGCGTGTTGGTTAGCGAATCACTATTCTAGGATTGATCGTGCTACCTTGTCCTTATTTCTGGTGCACTCTTCGATCTTGGAGTTAGGATTGAATTCCTTGCTTATTTGATCATATCGTCTTGCCCTGAAAAGCAAGATTGTTCTCGAGCTTAGTGACATATCGGTGGCTCGTGATTTTCCGAAGATCTTCTCGGAAGTGTTACCTGGTTGTCCCCTGACCGCCATGTTGGGTTCGTGATCAAATTAGTTTTCTTATAAATCACCCCTTCTCCAAGAATCTGTGTTGGCTATCCCTAAGCTAGTTGGTTGAGCTAGTCAACAACTTGGAGAGTTGGAAGGTAGAAGCTTTGCTTAACTTAGTTCATCTCTAAGGGATATCTTCTGTGTGTAATTGTTGAAGAAAGATGATATCTCCATCGATTGGTCCTCGTGATCAGTTGTTGGATCTATTGCCTTGTCGAAACTTTGACTTGAGTATGGGCTATTGTCAAGTCAAATCAGAACCAACAATGTTCGTAATGTTGTCTTACTCGTGGTTGATCCCTCGAGCATACACCATTACATCTTTTGGTCTGACCAATGCTATCACCGTGTTCACATGATGGTGGAAGTCCAGTGATATGGAAATTCTGATGAGTTGCTGTTGAGCCCATCAGCAGCATTTTGTCTCCCCCATGATTCATGTTGAACATTATACTAGTGTTGGAAACTTTATAAGCATTGCCCTCATGCCCCGTTCATGAAGCATATGTCCGGTTGAAAGATGTGACTTCCTCTAATTCATGTGCATCTGATGCAAGTTGCCGCCATGGATTCGAGAAAGCTTGTTTTGCTTCCTTTGGAATCATCCCAAGTTAGTCATGCATGTGCGAAGTATTATATGGTTTGATAGGCTCGCTACCTCCAGTCCATATGTGTCCCTAGCACACCAAGCCACTGACTGTTTTGTTCTAGGAGAAGGAGTTAAGTGCTAATCCATGGTAATGCACAAGACTTTGTTATTCACGATGATGGTTCCCAACCAGAACTCGCTAGTGTTTTATTATAAGACTACCATGTGTCCATGCTTGTCTGGGACAGCGTGTTCAGATGTTGTAGCAGAACCAGCTCATGCTCTGGAGCTTGCTATCATAGTTCATCTCCCGAGAATCTCGCAATGTCATCTCACGATTTGTGTTGCAAACTTTCATTTTCTTTCTAGACTCGATGAGTCCGGAATATCCTGACACCAACCAGATCTAAATCTCAGGCAGTTGTGATGGTTGGGACGTTTTCCCAAGAGCTATAATATTGGTCTCTCGGTAACCGGTAAAGTGGATGACGTCACCAACACACCCAACCGGAAGACCTATTATTGTAGTATCTTGTTTGAAGAAGTTGGCCACTTCCCATAAGGATCTCGTAGCATTTATTCCAATAGTAGTTCCTTATGGATTTTTCTGTTCCCGAAGTCCAACCTTTTACTTGATGTCCTAGATACCAAACCATATCAATAAATGGGTTATGCTAGCACATCAAGGAGAACATTAGAAGCGGAGCGCTAAATGTCTCTCGGTCGATCATCCAGATTTTGATCCCTTGGCCTCGCTAAGGTGAAATCTGAGAAAGTGTTATCTTTCTTTGCATCTGCATCCTCCACCATTATTCATCATGGTAGTATGTTGTGTTGCCAGGATCCTTGACATGGATATTGGCAAAACTTGTTGAATATGGGAATGCTCAAGTTCTTGAGAGCACGCGCAATCACTAGGATTTATCGTCGGCATTAATTGGGATCTGCTCTCGATTTCCTCGGTTATGCTATAACCTTTCCAATAGTGGAATCTCTCTCTATTGTTGGGTTTCTCCCCGGTTACTAGAATCATTCCCAACATTTGCATTTTGTTTCCAGCTTGCACCCGTCTTTGTGTCAGTTTGCCATGGGTCCCTTCCATTTCCGATGATAAGCAGAAATCATCCATCGGGTTGTCTTCAACAAGGTAGTCCACATCATCCATTCAAACTCCGCCAAATGATCGATTGTTATTGCCTTAGGCTAGTATAAAGAGTTTCAATGATCTATGTACCAAAAGTATTCTTTTTGCCACTTAAGGGAATAACTCCACGAGTCACTTTTCCTGAGGTGCCCCGTTATGGAATCATGGCAATTTTTCCTTGCTACTTTGAAACCCTCATCAAATTGTTTCTTCCGTCCCTCCTGATGCAAGTTTTGCCGCCCAGCTCCAGAGATGTTTCCATGTCTCATTCCATGAGTTGATCTTGTGATCATTACGATAATCCTAAGTTGCTCGAACCTCAGGAAGATCGATTCTTCTAAATTCTCCCTTTCTACTCGTTGTCATGTTGGATGTAGTTCTCAAAGCAAGACGTCGAGATCAAGGTGATGCAATGAATCAACATCCTCGAGAAAGACATCTGGATCGTGAAGATTGTGTTAGCTTGTGTCCCTCTGTCTTCCTATCTCACGACTTGAATCTCGGGACGAGATTCTTGTTTAGTAGGGGTGAGCTATCACATCCCTAGTTCTGGTATGCACTAGGCTGGCCCTTCATGTGAGCATCATGTTTAAATTCAAATGAAATTTGAATTGAGGAATTTTCAAAAGCCTCAAAAGACCTCTAAAAATAACCAACATTTAAATCTCATCAAATGAGTCCAAGAAAATGTTCCTGTTAATCTCCGGAAATATTGGCAAGGGATAAATTCAAACCAATATTTCTAGAATCTCAGAAACAATTATTTTGGGCCTTTGAATCAATCCAATAAATATTTGAATTGGATCTATATTTGTTATATAACAAATATATTTTCAATAATTCTGGAAATTGTTGTGTAGTTTTGGATAAGTCCATTTAGTTCACACAATTATTTTCATGAATTTTGAAAATAGTTTGGTCTTTGAACTAAACCAAAACATAATAGCAAAAACAGAAAAAGAGAACAAATTAAATAACAGAGAGAGAGTTAGTACGTGGGCCACTTACCTGTGCGGCCCAGGAGCTGGCCCAGCCCAGCTGGCCGATGCCAGTCGTCTCCCTCCTCTCGCCAGAAGGACGAGGGGTGTGTGCCCACCGCGTGCGCCCATGCGCCTGGCCACCTCCTACTTCCCGCCGCTGCCTCGACGCCCAAGACGTTGCCACACACCCCCCGGACCCTCTGCACCTCTCACCTCTCTCGCTGGACCTCCTCTCCCTCCTCTGCCTCTCCCCGCGGCGCCACCGAACGCTGCCGTCGCCGCCGCTTGCTGTTGCCGTGTCCACCGCCTCTCCTTCGCCCCTTGGAGCTGCCCACGAGCTCCGCCGAGTCCCTCTCCTCCTCCTCACCGAGCCGCCCGATGCCGGAAGCCCCTGGATGCCGCCTGCACCGCCATTCCCCTCGTTGGCCACCGAAGATTGTCGCCGTCGATTTGCTACCTCCGGTGACTCCCCGTGCTCGCTGACCCTCCCGTTCGACTCACTGTGAGCTCCTGCTCCCAAACCCTCTCTCCCCTCTGTCGATTTCCTCATCTAGCCCCACTGACCACCACGGCCGAAGCTCGCCGCCGCTATGCCTCGTCACGGCCGTGGCTGGAGCCGTTGTAGCTCGAAGCCGAGCACACCATCGCTCTCAACGCGTCTCCAGGAGCCCGTAGCCAGCACCAGCTTCTCCCCACGTGCCCCCTAGCTCCAACCCGATTACGCTGTAGCTCCGGCCGCCGCTCGGCTCATCATCGGCGTCGATTCCGGTGACCCCGTGACCTGCTCCTGCCTTCGCCAGATGCGCGGGAGCAAGGGCTATCGCCCGGTGCCCTCGGCACGTCCAACCGACGCCCACAGCGAGATTTCGGCGAGCCACCGCCGCACTGTGAGGTCGTCGGAGTCCAACTCCGGTGGCTGGTGATGTGGCACGTCATTATCCGCTGATGACCCCACTAATTAACCCCCTCACTCACTGACATGTGGGCCCCGGCCTGCTAACTAACCTAGCTTAGCACTTAAACTAACCTGAATTGGTTAATTAACTAACTGTGTGACTGACCAATGGGTCCCACAGGTCAGGTTTGACCTAGACCGCGCCCTGTTGACCTGCTGATGTCATGATGATGCAGTGCTAACGCAGTAAAGTCTTTCTTGAATTGAAATAAATCAGGAAATGTTTA
This sequence comes from Triticum dicoccoides, assembly GCF_002162155.2. Lineage (NCBI taxonomy): Eukaryota > Viridiplantae > Streptophyta > Magnoliopsida > Poales > Poaceae > Triticum > Triticum dicoccoides. Next base: position 467,146,884 of record NC_041388.1, on the reverse strand, counting down.
GAAATTCCAGAAAATGCGTTAAACTTTGGAAAATCATAGAAAATCAACCGTAGCTCAGAATTAAATAAATTATATATGAAAAATTATCAAAAAAATCCAATCTATCCATTCATGCTATTTCCATGCATGTTTGAGCAATTTATGCCTGCTGATCAGGTCAAATCAAATGTTGGCATTTAAATAATCACATATGGAGTTTGAATTTGAACCTTTGGTTCAAACCAACTTCATTTAAATCATTGCTAGTTGCATTAGCTCAAATCACAGCATATTGCCATGTCATGATCATGCATCATATTGTGCATTGCATTGATTGTGTTCTTCCTTGTTTGTCGGTAATTGTCCCCTCTCAGTAGACGACGTTCCGATGATGAGATCGATGACACCGATGAAGAACTATACTATCTTCAGAAGTGCCAGGCAAGCAAAACCCCTTTGTTCATTCCGATACAATCCCACTCTCTCGCTCCTGCTCTCTTTTACTACATTAGGACAACAACGATTCAACTGTTACATGTTGCGGGAGTTGAACCCCTTTCCTTTGCATGGCATGTCATTGCCACAGTAAATAGATGAAACCCACTAGCATGAGTAGGAGTTGTTTAAGCCCTGGTGTGCCTACTCATTCATGCTTGTTTTTCATGCCTGCTATTGCTTAGAGTTGAGTCAGGTCTGATTCATCGGGGATGAATTAGAGGTGTGAGAACATGTCCTTCTGTTGTGAGCTAAGCATGTGAACACGATTTGGTAAAGGTATCAGTGAGAGGCCATGTAGGAGTACATGGTGGGTTGTCTCATTGAAGCCGCCCTTAGGAACTGAGTTCTGTGTTTGTGATCCATGAACAGCTACTACCACGTATTGGAATGCTTAAGTGCCCCTCTCAACTTATTAATCAACCTGATCTCTGTCCAGGAGTTGCAACTAGTTTCTGGTGTTTGTAGGTTGTGTTAGTAGTCTACCAAGTGGCACCCGGTACAGGTGGGCTTGGGACAGACTAGGCACGGTGGCACGGTGTACCAAGTGGCACCCGGATGGTGGGCTTGGGAACCCTTCTCACATTGTTTGGGGCCGTGAACGACACCCCGGCCGGATCTCCTTGCGGATGGAACCCGAATAGGCGATAAACCTAGACTAGAGACTTGTTGGTTAGTCAGGTCGTGGCCGACTCCCTCGCCAGGCTTCCGCTTGAAGGTTGCCGAGATACACAATGTGTACATGGTGGTAAGTGGCGAGAGCGTGTGTGAATAGGTACACCCCTATAGGGTTATCATTATCTATTCGAATAGCCGGATTCCTTGGATATGAAAACTTGGACCGCTTGCATAGTTCATAGACAAGTGAAAGTGGATACTCTAAAATGCGCAAGATAAGCGTGAGTGCTTTGGATGGCGTTCTCGTAGGGAGATGGGAGCGGATCCATATTGGTGTATTGATATGGTGAATATGTGGACTCGTGTGCGCCACATCAAAAGAGTTATTTGCAGTAGTAGTTCAGGTTAGCCACTGAGTCAAAGCTGGCTTGCTGCAGTTAAACTCCACCACCCCTTTGTTGCTACCAATGCATATGTAGTTAGTTCTAATGTAAGTCTTGCTGGGTACATTTGTACTCACGTTTGCTTAATTTATGTTTTGTAGAGAGACTTCATTCTCGCTAGTAGTTCCACATGGACTTCGACGTTTAGCTCGTTACCTCAGCTACGATCTTATACCCTTGGGATGGTCTTGTAGATAGTCATGCTTCTCAGCCTTCTTCATTTGTAGTTGTCTGTACTCAGACAAGTTAAGCTTTCCATGTGCTTGTTGCTTGTATGCTCTGTATGTTGGGCCATGAGACCCATGTTTGTAATATCTCGCTCCTCGGAGACTAATGAATAAATACTTGAGTCGTAGAGTTTTGTTGTGATGCCATGTTGTATTTACACATATCGAGCATATTGTGTGTATGATTGAAATGCTTGGTATGTGTGGGATCCGACAACCTAGTTGTTTATCCTTGGTAGCCTCTCTTATGGGGAAATGTAGTCTTGTGCTTCCATGAGCCATAGTAGTCCGCTACATCCCGGTTCACCGGAGTCCTGCTAGCCCAGCACTACTGCTCCGGAACACTTGACTGGCCGACATGTGATTCACTTCGTTCCTGTGTCTGTCCCTTCGGGGAAATGTCACGCGGTGACATCCGGTGTCCTGCCTAGCCTACTACAGCCCGGGTTCCCGGAGTCCTGTTAGCCTAGTTGCTACAGCCCGGATTCACATGCTGCTGACCGACATGCTCGATGTTGATTCATGTATGCATGTCCCCGTAAGTTAGTGCCACTTTGGGTTCACGACTAGTCATGTCGGCCCGGGTTCTCTGTCATATGGATGCTAGCGACACAATCATATACGTGAGCCGAAAGGTGCAAACGGTCCCGGGCCATGGTAAGGCGACACCCGTGGGAATACCGTGCGTGAGGCCGCAAAGTGATATGAGGTGTTACCGGCTAGATCGATGTGACTTGGAATCGGGGTCCTGACATCGGCGCATCGGGCGGTCTTGCTGGTCTTGTTTTACCATTGTCGAAATGTCTTGTAACCGGGATTTCGAATCTGATCGGGTCTTCCTGGGAGAAGGAATATCCTTCGTTGACCATGAGAGCTTGTGATGGGCTAAGTTGGGACACCCCTGCAGGGTTTTGAACTTTTGAAAGTTGTCCCTGCGGTTATGGGCAGATGGGAATTTGTTAATGTTCGGTTGTAGAAAACTTGAAACTTAACTTAATTAAAATGCATCAACCGCGTGTGTAGCCGTGATGGTCTCTTTCCAGCAGAGTCCGGGAAGTGAACACGGTTCTTGTGTTATGCTTGGACGTAAGTAGCTTCAGGATCACTTCTTGATCACTTCTAGTTCACGATCATGCTTTGCTTCTCTTCTCGCTCTTATTTGTATGTTAGCCACCATATATGCTAGTGCTTGATGTAGCTCCACCTCACTACCCTTTCCTACCCATAAGCTTAAATAGTCTTGATCTCGCGGCTGTGAGATTGCTGAGTTCTCGTGGCTCACAGAAACTTCCAAACAGTTGTAGGTGCCGATGATACCAGTGCAGGTGACATAACCGAGCTCAAGTGGGAGCCCGATGAAGATCGTGTTCATTGTGTTGTTTCGTTTCCAGTTGATCAGTAGTGGAGCCCAGTCGGGGCGATCGGGGATCTAGCATTCGGGGTTGTCTTTCTTTATTTGGTTTCGTAGTCGGACCTTGATTGTATTCTAGATGATGTAATGCTATATTTATGTATTGTGTGAAGTAGCGATGTGTAAAGATTACCATTCTTATTCAGTACATGGGATGTGAAAAGATTACCCCTCTTGCGACATGCCTACCATGCGGTTATGCCTCTAAGTCGTGCCTCGACACGTGGGAGATATAGCCGCATCGTGGGTGTTACAAGTTGGTAATCAGAGCCTTCCCCGACTTAGGAGCCCCCTGCTTGATCGAATCGCTGACGTTGTTGAGTCTAGAACAAAATGTTTTGAGTCTTAGGGTTGTATATATCGGAGAGTAGGATTCTTTTTACTCCTCGGTCCCTTCGTTTCTCTGGTGAGGCCTCCTGACGTAGAAGTTTTGACTCTTCTCTTCTTAAATTTCACGATTTTTTTAGGATCACGCGGGTATCTTGGAATAGTTCCGATGGTTTTGTGACGAGAACATTGTTCTTGGTGCCTCCTGACATTTAGGGGTTGTGGCAGTGTCCCGGGGAGTTGAGCTCCGAGGTGTTGTCGTCATAATTCTATCGTTGCAGTTCTGGAATACCTGAGTTCGCCGACATCGAAAATCTCTTTTATGCAGTTGTTTGTGAGATAACCTCGACGCCACCCAGTATTGGGGCGGGAGTTCGGGAGTATTGCCATAACTCGTATAACGGATGCTTTTCGAAGGTTGAGGTAAATGATTTCCGAAGGTTTCTTGGTTATGTGTTGAAGGATGGATACAGCTGGATGTAGGATTTGCTAGTTTTGGTTGAGATATTATGCTTCCCCTGTATCCCCAACACCTGATTGCATAACCAGAAAGTTTCGGGAGTTTATAAGTGGGAATTCAAGTACCTCCTAGAATATATTTCCAACAGACACATGATACGACATGGGATCTATCATATGTTTGTTCCGGCTTATTCTACAAGCCAACCCTTTGTTTTATTTTCAGTTGTGGTATTCGAGTTGCTTCAATGTCAAGTGTTGATTCCATACCTTTCCTAAACGGTGTTCACATATTCCTATGTGAATACTAATCCTTCTTATTTATCGAGATTGTCATCCCAATTCTATTTCCAACCGGTGCGCTTCTCTTCGAGATGATCCCATCATTCTCTCCATCCGCAAGATCAATTCTAAGTCTTCTCAACGGTGTTTGTTTCATCCGTCCCCAAGTTGCCTTTGTTTTCCCGCCATCCACCCTTTTCCTTCAAGGAATCAAATTTCTAAATCAACTATCCATTTTATTCATGTGAAGTCTCTTCATCCTTTTCTTTCAAGTTTCGATCCGGTGATCTATCGTGGAGATTCTAACGGAGCTTCAAGTTCATCATTCGTCATTCTTTTTCTTCTCCGGTGGATTCAATTCAAGCTTTAATTTGTGGATCATATCATTTCCTCGGTTCAAATGCTTTCTCATGCTGGTGCACCTCTTGATCATCCACTTCTCGCCATTCATTTGTTCTGGAGTGCTGAAGATATCTTAGAAGATTCACGTTTCCATTCTCGATCCGTTCAAGTTATTTCGAGGTTGTTATCTCATTCAAGCCATTTAATTCAACCGGTGCAATATCTCTTCAAATCCTTTTCAACGGTGTTTCTTTTGAGTGGGCCCTAACCCACAGGTCTTTTCCCAGGATCTTACCCGACTCTTCTATTTTGCCGGTGTAATTCTCAAATTCTTTTCCAAGTTTGACGTAAGAATGAATTGTCATCAGTCATATGTCTTTCTCCAAGATCTTTCAAATTCTTTTCATCGTTGGTTCAACCTTTCTAATTTTCATCCCGGAGTGTCATCAACAATTCATGGTGGTGTTTCTCGTTGTCATTCTCAACAGTTGAAGACCGAAGAAGAGTTCCTCTCAAATCTTGGTCCGTTCTCTCGAAGATTCGTGATTCTAACTTGTTGCCATCCTCTCATAATTATTTTCGATTGTGAGAATTCTTTTCACCTATCCGGAGCAATTCAGGAGTCTTTTCAGTTTGATTCTCCGGAGCCCATCATCTCAGATTTATTCATTATCAGCTTTCAGCTCTCGTCATCCAAATCTTACCGGTGCATCGTTCAAGTGTTCTCTAATCATTTCATGATATCTTTGTTCTCTTGTATCTAAATTCCACTAAGTATCTTCGTTCTCTAATTCTGCTCGGTGTTTCTTTATCGTTTCTTCGTTCATTTTCAATTCTTACGGTGGTTCGTTCAAGATTTCTCTTCCTTCTTTATCATATTAATTTATCCGTTGTTTCAGTCCTACCGGTGGTTCACTGAAGACCTTCTCAAGTTTGCACTATATCTCTCTTAATCCTTTCTATGAGAATAAGTGGTATGCCAAATCCATTGCTTGTCATCAAGTTAATTGATGAAGGATAAGCATAATGTAATTCTTATTCTTGCTTCATCGAGTATATTCAATTCCTTATTCCAGAGGTTCATCAAATTCTCGGTTTCAATTGTTTCATCTTTACTTTTCCCGGAGTTCCAAGATCTCTCAGCTATATCACCACGAAGCTCCACCTAATCATTTCAAGGATTCACCTGGTGTTTTCAACTTCTCTTTCTTTATGCCATCCTTTTATTTGGAGTTCTTCATGGAGGCTCATCATGGTGGTTCGTCAAGGATTCTTTTCATTCTTCAATTTGTTCTTCAAGTTTTCTCTCGAAGCTAAGGTCCGCCAAACCATACTTCAATTATTCTTCACCGTGCATTCCAAAAGTGCAGTTCTTCCTATCTTAGCTTTTGAGGTGGTGTTATGTCACTCTTGACAATTTCCCTTCGTGTTTCATGATTCACAAGTTGTCCGGGATGACATATTTTAAATCCATCATTTTCTATTCATTCATGAGATCCTTTGCAACCCGTCCATCTCTTCATTGGAGTTATCTTGGGTTATATTCCACCTAAAGCTTTCCTTAGGAGTGTTGCTATTTATGGTGCTCATGAATGACCCAAGTTCTTCATTTATCCTCCCGGTGAAATAAGTTTCTCGTCTCCTTGTGAATTTCAATCCAATCTTTTGTTTTTGTAGAGGCAGAATTTCATCTCAAATTTTGAGATATTTTCCATAAGCCCACTACAAGCTTATTCTTTTCGTTGTTGATTTCCCAACAACTCCGTTCAATCCTTCTTTGCAAGATGCTTTTCAAATTCAATTGTGGGAGAAGTTGTCATTTCTTTCTCCATTCTCTTATGCTAACGATCTACCTTCTTTCTTTCGTTTCGGAGGCATTGTGACGTTGCTCTCTTCGTCCTATCATCTCGTTTTGCCAAGATCATGCTCTTTCCTTTGTCTATCCATTCAACTGGAACGCTATCTGAAATCTTTCTTACCCCTTGTGCCATTCTTTCAATAGTTCCGAAGTTAGCGTGTTGTTGATTTCATCAAGTATCCTCTCATCTTGTCAAATGCATGTTCGATTCCGTCCATTTACAGTCGGAGTGCTGTCCAAATTACATCATTCTTTCTCTCTCTCTATTTTGTTTTAACCGAAGTGTTGTGTCTACCATTCCTCTTCTAACCGGACTCTCATCCAAGTGCTTTCATTTTTCCAAGCTCATATTCTTTACCTTCCATTTCCAACCGGAGTGTTGTCGTAATTGATCCTTATTGTTCCTTGTACATCTTGTTTCTACCAGAGTGCTTGCATGTACTTCTTGTCCATTGCAACCCTTTTTCTTATGTCTTTCAACCTACAAGGTTCTAGTAATGTTCCTTGTTCCTCTTTTCTAACGGAGTGTTTTCAACTTCGTTCATCTCCGTGGTTTTCTTTCAAGTTTTCAACCTATCAAGGTTCTTTGGTTTCACTCATTTGTTAAAGAAGCAACTTAGTTTACCTCTTCTCTTCCCCTTCCGCTTCTCTCCGGTGCCATCATAGATCTCGGGACGAGATCCTCTCGTAGTGGTGGAGTGTTGTGACGCCCGAGACCGTTGCACCAAGTGTCTTCCAGTTATTCGCCGTCGTTGCCATGTCATTCGCTTGCGTGTTGCATCTTGCCATGTCATCATGTGCATTGCATCATCATGTTTTCAAAACTTGCATTCGTCCGGGTTCCCCCAGTTCCTTCCGTTGTCCGTTCTTAGCTCAAACACACTTGCACGTGCCCGCGGCACGTCCGAAATATTATTCTATAAGTGCCGGGAAAATGTTCTCGGAATGGGTTGAAAGTTGGCATGCGGTGTTGTTATAGTGTAGACAGGCCGCCTGCCAAGTTTCATTGCTTTTAGAGTCCGTTTGACACCCCAACGGATAACTATAGCGGCATTATAGTTGGTCATACGTCGGACATTTCCGGTATCCGGAAACATGTGCCGGGCATTCCTCCCTTTCCTCCCTAGACCATCTACATAGTCCGCTACCAACCGCCAGGCCCCGAAACCCCTCCTTGCACAGTGCACCGAACCCCTCGAGTGCGCGTCCGAAAGTTGTCCCGAACCCGACCCACTCGGTCGTCACCGATGGGTCCGGATCATCCCCAAACGTCTATAAAATATCTCCATTTTCTTATTTGGGCTACCTAACCTATTTTTCCCGTCCGTACGATTACAACCGGAGGGACATTATATCCCCCTAAACCTATCCGGCTTGCTATATATTGTGGGCAACCCTAGTTTATAGGCCTCATGTCCCATCCATCCACTTCATCCGCCACCACCCCCTCTCCAAATCCTCATCGGAGTCCACATCCAGCCAACCACATCCACCCACCTTCTTCCTCATTCAGTTTCCACCGCACACCACCTGGCCAAATCTCCTCGCCCGATTTTCCCCGCAGCCAACCATTGCCCGAGCTCCTCCTTCCCTGAGCAACACCCGTCCCGGACGCCTCCGGATCGAGCCGCCCGATCTCCTGCTCCTCCCCTCGTCCGAGAGCATGAGATCCTCTACCCGAGCACCCGCGCTGAAGATGCCCGGCGTCCCACCCCAAAAGGCAGCAGCGCCCGAGCGCACCTCCACCTTGCAATCCCGCCTCCCCCACTGAACCTCGCCGCCGGCAAGCACCAGGATCCATTGCGCCTCCTTGCTTCCTCCATCCATGGAGAAGAGCTCCTCCCAAACCAAGGGCGTGCCCCCGCTTCCTTCCCTCTTTTTTGAGTTCTCTCTCTCTATCGCTCAAAATTCTCTCTGTTGTCTTTGTCCCGCAGGACGTCACGGATGCACGAGCTCGATCCTGGCGCGCTCGCACCTTCGTCTTCGTCCCTCGTTGCCTCCGACCAACGGCAAGGAACTGACGACACCCCTGAGCTCCACCCGCGCCGCCATTGCCCGGATCCGGCGCCGGCCAGCCGGATCCGCCCCGTATGCACCTCGCCGGCCTTCCCTGGAGCCCACTGCCGCTCGAGACAGCCCCCTCCTCTGCTTCGTTCTACGGGAAGGACGACGCGCCCCTGCCTCGCATGGACCACCCCGCCTTGTTGATCCCCAGCCTCGACGCTGTGACCGCGTAGCCTTCTCCCGCGTCGGCCCAGCAGCGCCAAGGCCTGTGAGGCCTCCGACACAGTTCTGGGCCATGGCCCATGGTGAGGACGCGCCCAGCCCCTCCCCTGTTCCTGTTGGGCCAGCAAGATTCGGCCCAAATGCATGGTTTTTTCCTGGATGTTTTAGCTAATTTTTTTCTAGAGAGTGCAGTTTTACAGTATAGCCCCTAAACTTCATGCATTTAATAACTTCACAACCGTGCATCGGATTAAAACAAACTTTATATGTAAAATGTCTAGAATTTTGTCTAGTTTAATAATATCTAACTTTCATCCATGTTTGAAATGTTCAAACTGTTGTTTGCATTAATTTGCTCCTATGCCATGCTAAAATGATTTAATTCATAACTAAATAACCGTAGCTCCAAACTTAACAAACTTTATATGTAAATGGGGTAGAAAATACATAGATTAACATGGTGACCTTACTTTGCATGTTTAACAACTCAAAAGTATGGTTTAGGGCAGAACAGTACCAAACCTAAAATATGCACACGGGGATTTACCGGAATTGTTGTTCGTTGTTTCTGGCCTCATTTAAACTTGCCTAGATAGGTAGTTTTGTTGTGCTTCACCCCTTGCCATGTTAATCAACATTTAACATTGTTGAGTACATAAACGAGAGAGAACTAAATAAGTCACGTGGTGTTTCGTCAATATGCAATGGAGTTGCATATTTAGCTCCACTTAATTTGTAGGATTGTTTGTGCACTTTGTCATGCCATGCATATTTAAACCGGACATGCATCATACTTGTTTGCGCATCATGCCATGCATATTTAAACTGGACATGCATCATACTTGTTTGCGCATCATGCCATGCTTATGTGATGGTTGTTTACTATGTTGTTTGCTTCTTTCCGGTGTTGCTTCTTCGGGTTAGTTCCGATAACATCGCGTTTGTGAGGATTCGTTCGACTACGTCTGTTTGCCTTCTTAATGGACTCGTTCTTCTTCCTTGCGGGATATCAGGCAAGATGACCATACCCTCGAAATAACTTCTATGTTTGCTTGCTAGTTTCTTGCTCTATTGCTATGCCACAATACCTACCACTTGCTATATCATGCCTCCCATATTGCCATGTCAAGCCTCTAACCATCCTTTCCTAGCAAGCCGTTCTTTGGCTATGTTACCGCTTTGCTCGGCCCCTCTTATAGCGTTGCTAGTTGCTTGTGAAGTTGAAGTTTGTTCCATGTTGGAACATGGTTATGTTGGGATATCACAATATATCTTATTTACCTTAATGCATCTATGCCTGGTGTTTTGTTCCACTCTTGCCGCCCTAGTTTCCATCATACTGGTGTTATGTTCCTTGATTTTGCGTTCCTTTCACGGTTGGCTGTTATGGGGACCCCTTGACAGTTTGCTTTGAATAAAACTCCTCTAGCAAGGCGCAAAATTGGTTTTACCATTTGCCTCACCACCACCTACTTTTCCCTTGGGAGTCGTGCTCCAGAGGGTCATCTTTATTTTAACCTCCTCGGGCCAGTGCTTCTCTAAGTGTTGGTCTGAACCAGAGCCACTTGCGGCGCCACCTCGAGGAAACTTGAGGGTTGGTTTTAGCTGTACATAGTGTTCATCCGGTGTTGCCCTGAGAATGAGATATGTGCAGCTCCTATCGAGATGTCGGCGCATCGGGCGGTCTTGCTGGTCTTGTTTTACCATTATCGAAATGTCTTGTAACCGGGATTCCGAGTCTGATCGGGTCTTCCTGGGAGAAGGAATATCCTTCGCTGACCGTGAGAGCTTGTGATGAGCTAAGTTGGGACACCCCTGCAGGGTTTTGAACTTTCGAAAGTCGTGCCCGCGGTTATAGGCAGATGGGAATTTGTTAAAGTCCGGTTGTAGAAAACTTGAAACTTAACTTAATAAAAATGCATCAACCGCGTGTGTAGCCATGATGGTCTCTTTCCGGCAGAGTCCGGGAAGTGAACACGGTTCTTGTGTTATGCTTGGACGTAAGTAGCTTCAGGATCACTTCTTGATCACTTCTAGTTCACGATCGTGCTTTGCTTCTCTTCTCTCTCTTATTTGTATGTTAGCCACCATATATGCTAGTGCTTGCTGCAGCTCCACCTCACTACCCTTTCCTACCCACAAGCTTAAATAGTCTTGATCTCGCGGGTGTGAGATTGCTGAGTCCTCTTGGCTCACAGATACTTCCAAACAGTTGCAGGTGCCTATGATACCAGTGCAGGTGACACAACCGAGCTCAAGTGGGAGCCCGATGAAGATCGTGTTCGTTGTGTTGTTTCGTTTCTAGTTGATCAGTAGTGGAGCCCTGTCGGGACGATCGGGGATCTAGCATTTGGGGTTATCTTTCTTTATTTGGTTTCGTAGTCGGACCTTGATTGTATTCTGGATGATGTGATGCTATATTTATGTATTGTGTGAAGTGGCGATTGTAAGCCAACTCTTTATCCCATTCTTATTCAGTACATGGGATGTGTAAACATTACCCCTCTTGCGACATGCCTACCATGCGGTTATGCCTTTAAGTCGTGCCTCGACACGTGGGAGATATAGCCGCATCGTGGGTGTTACAAAATGACAAGCGGTTTTCAACAAGGTATTCTCTGCAAGCACTGAAATTATCGGTAACAGGTAGTTGTGTGGTAAGATAATTCATAACGAGTTACCAGTAACAAAAGTAGGTAAGGTGTAGCAAGGTGGACCAATCCTTTTTGTAGCAAAGGACAAGCCTGGACGAACTCTTATATAGAGCAAAGCGCTCCCGAGGACACATGGGAATTACTGTCAAGCTAGTTTTCATCATGCTCATATGATTCGCGTTCGTTACTTTGATAATTTGATATGTGGGTGGACCGGTGCTTGGGTGCTGCCCTTCCTTGGACAAGCCTTCCACTTATGATTAACCCCTCTCGCAAGCATCCGCAACTATGAAAGAAGAATTGAGATAAATCTAACCATAGCATGAAGCATATGGATCCAAATCAGCCCCTTACGAATGAATACATAAACTAGGGTTTAAGCTTCTGTCACTCTAGCAACCAATCATATACTTATTACTTCCCAATGCCTCCCCCTAGGCCCAAACAATGGTGAAGTGTCATGTAGTCGACGTTCACATAACACCACTAGAGGAGAGACAACATACATCTCATCAAAATATTGAACGAACACCAAATTCACATGATTACTTATAACAAGACTTCTCCCATGTCCTAAGGAACAAAAGTAACTAATCACAAAGTATATTCATGTACACAATCAGAGGAGTATTAAATAGCATTAATGATCTGAACATATGATCTTCCACCGAATAAACCAACTAGCATTAACTACAAGGAGTAATCAACACTACTAGCAACCCACAGGTACCAATCTGAGGTTTTCAGACAAAGATCGGATACAAGAGATGAACTAGGGTTTGAGAGGAGATGGTGTGGGTGGAGATGTTGATGGAGATTAACCCCCTCCCGATGAGAGGATCGTTGGTGATGGCGATGGCTTCGATTTCTCCCTCCCTGAGGGAAGTTTCCCTGGCAGAACAGCTCTGCCGGAGCCCTAGATCGGTTCTGCCCAAGTTCCGCCTCGAGACAATGGCGCTTTATCCCGAAAGCTTCCCTCTGATTTTTTCCAGGTCAAAACACACCATATAGCAAAAGATGGGCATCAGGGGCCTGCCAGGTGGCCCACAAGGCAGGGGCGCGCCCTCCACCCTTGTGGATGGAAGGTGGCCCCCCTCTGGTGCTTTCTTCGCCCAATACTTTTTATATATTCCAAAAATATTCTCTGTGAAGTTTTAGGACTTTTGGAGTTGTGCTGAATAGGTCTCTAATATTTGCTCCTTTTCCAGTCCAGAATTCCAGCTGCCAGCATTCTCCCTCTTCATGTAGACCTTATAATATAAGAGAGAAAATGCATAAGTATTGTGATATAATGTGTAATAACAGCCCATAATGTAATAAATATTAAAATAAAAGCATGATGCAAAATGGACGTATCGCGCACCTGATGCGGTGGAAGTCGGTGTCTGTGAGGCACGTCGGTTGCGGCGGCCGACGCTGTCGGTGGATCACCCGATGCGGTGGACGAGGGCATAGATGAGGAAGCTCCAATGCGGTGGTGAAGCGCGACCGTCGTCCTCGTTGTCCGACACAGAGGTGGGGAAAGAGACGAGACGAGGGGCGATTCGAACTTTGCTTGGGTTGGCGGTGAATTAGGGATTTGAGCGCTCTGGGCACAGAAGCGGACAGTGGAGAAGGGAGATTTTGCAGGGCTGGAATTGGGGCCGTTAGATATTTCAATCCAAAATGTGGAAGCACAAACTTATTTTGTCATCATTCTTTTCTTTTTTTGGGGGGGGGAGGGAGGGAGGGGTGGGTGGCTAGGTGCTAGCGTCCGTACGACACACGCGACCACCACGACACGACCCTGGTCTGCCTGGTGCGCCTACATTTGAGAATGCAAACAAATCTTCTTTCATTTGCAAATGAATTTGTATATATTACCATGCTTGTGTTTTCCTTGCAAATAATTAGTCATTCGAAACGATATACTATAAATTAATTAATGAGGAGTTATTTGAATTAGAGTGTGTGTCACATAGCGATCTCGAATTCTAACGTGGATTTTGCATTTCATGGTATCGACGCTACTTTTTAATACAAATTCATATGTATAAGATGAACACCATGGTAGTGAGAAAACTTTGGATGGATTCAAACATATGACCTACAAAATAGCACAACAATCGAGTCAATGTCAACTTTTCCAAACCTAGTATGGCACGAATTCGAAATAATTACGGAAGCCATATGCATGGTCCTTAATTCAAATCTTACAATGTACACTAAATTCAATCTTCCTCTGCTAACCACCTTAAGAAGCTATCGGTTTCCGACACATGTTCATTCTTTCTCTCCATGTTTCAATCTCTAACTCTCTCAACTACACAACCCCTTTTTCCACCCTATTACCAAATGTATCTCTCTCACACACCCGCCATTGCACTCCATGCCGAGCTCTCTCTCTCTCTCTCTCCCTCCCACCCTCTCTTGCTAGATACATGCATTGCCTATCTAGACCCCCCTCTTGTGTGCACGCTCGCACATTGTCTGTCTAGGTCACTCTCTCGAGACTGGCTCACTCTTTCTTTCACACGGCGGCCCACACTCGCTCAATCTCGCTCTCTTTATCTAAGTCTCGATTAACCTCGCTTTCTCTCTCACACAAATGATATATCTCCCTATTCGGGCCTCGATTGACACACTCTATACTCTCTCACGCAGATTGTCTATCTAGGTCAGTCCATCCAAGCCGCCCCCACTCTTTCGACCTCATGGCGGGCCACTCTCTCTCTCTCTCTCTCTCTCTCTCTCTCTCTCTCTCTCTCTCTCTCTTTCGGTGCAACAAGCCTTGGGTCCATTGACCATACCGTGCACATGCCTAAACAATAAGGTTACAACATCCAAAACAAGATCAAGTTGAAGAGATAGCTCTTTGAGGAATCAAAGGGCAGATTAAGAAGACCAAGTCAAGCCAAAGGAAACAAGACACCACTAAGGGAAAGCCTCCCTTGCTGGGTAGGCGAGCCTGGCAAGGTCGAGGTTGCTCTGGAGACAAGTCTCAACACTACCCTGGCAAGCTTGCGGGGGACGCCAAGGGCAGACCACCCTGCTGAAGACTCCGCCGCTCCACCTCGTAGCGACGCAAGTCATCAATCGGTGCAGTGTCAAGCCCCCAAATGACTAGGTCGCTATTATTTGACACATGGAAGCCACTTCCAGAGGAAATCACCTCCAAATGACACCCATCTGGTGACGTGTCAAGCAGGCATGAGAGCAGGTGGCCAGACGGCTCGGCAAGGCTTGTCGGGCATGCCATGATGTGACACTAAGCGGCACATTTAATGCGCTTTGCCCTGTCTGCAGAGTTAGTTATGATTGCATTGTTTGCTATCTAATTAGTACACAATGACTGATTTGCCATTGTGGTGACCCCTTGATCTATAAAAGGAGGGCCATGACAACCATAGAAAGGATTCAAACCCTTGTACACTCATACGCGCGTAGCTGACCTCGCCACGACGCAACCTTGCCGAGCTAGAGCACTGCATTTCCACCACAGTCCTCCCGTCAATCCACCAAAGCAGGAGTAGGGTTTTACGCCTCGCGGCGGCCCGAACCTGGGTAGAACTGCCCGAGTAATCTCGGTCGTGTTGTGCTACGTTCTCTGCTCTTTGTGCAATGTGCTCATCCCCCCTGCCGAACCACAAGGGCTGATGGCCCCATAGGTGGGCGTGGTTTCCCACGACATCTTTGGTGCGCCAGGTAGGGGGAAGCGCTTGCGCGAACCCAAGAAAGCGTATGCAGCGTGTCATCTTCATCATCTTCTTCATCGATGGCTCGATCGTCCATGGCGCCAAAGAGGAAGCCTGGTGCGGTAGCCCATCCGTCCACTTCAAAGGCCCCATCGCACGCAGCCGCCGACGCCATGGGGGCTACGGGGACGCACGGAGATGTGGACGCTGCAGGGGACGTAGCCGGTGCAGGCGGCATAGTCACCACCTCCCTTGCGACCGAAACGGGGGAAGGAGACACCGGTGAAGGACAACACCAACAACATCCCAGCGGCCACACTCCACGAGGTATGGGCGGAGAGATCATTCCGTCTGCACCTCTCCGCCCGTCCGAAGGGCACAGCCGTAGCGGTGGCACTCGCTTTGGGGCGAATCACAACTCTCCGGCCGCTCCCACTGTGGCCGCGGATGCAGGGCATGCGCCACCCTGGAACGAGCTGACCCAGCCGATGCGCCAAACGAAGCCTCTGGCCCTCAAGCGCCTCCACCTCGTCACCACGCCGCCCTGGCAACGGGCTCACGACGACGAGAACATAGTGCTGCTACCACCCGCACCATCAGGAGCTAGGCGACCTTACGGTCTACGTCGTCATCCATGCCAAGCACTACTTGGGAGGCCATGGCACGGGCCCAACTGCTGTTGAGATTTCCGCTGGCAGCCGATCCGATGGATGAGTGGAGAGCCATCATTCAAAGCCTGATTGGTTTCACCGAGGCGGGAGGATCACAGCGAGCTCGCCCGCCACGGCCTCCCAGGTGATGACAACGGCCTGCGCTGCTGGCCGTACCGAAGGGGCCACCCCCACGGTGCACTCCCCTCCGCGACAACCTACACAAGGGCCATAGCCAGAGCCATGCGATCAAGAACCCGACGAAATCTCGATGGCTTCGTCCAACCCTTGAGCGATTCAAGGCCAATGGCGAGTCCCGAAGGACATGCAAAGGGAAGGCGCGCACATCACCATCGAGCGATGCCACGACACCCACCACCAGTCCGATAGGCGCAATCGCCCTGACATCGACGAGCCCACTCTCGGTGAAGGTGGGTATCTACCTTTAGAAGTTGGGTGCCCCGCCTTCACTCGTGAGTTGCGGCAAGTCCGTTGGCCATTCAAGCCAGAAATACCAGAGAAGTATGATGGGAAACTAAACCTAGCAAAGTTCTTGAGCATCTACACCATCGTAGTTCAAGCTGCCGGGGGAAGAGATGAGAAGGTGTTCGCCAACTACTTCCCATTGGCGCTCAAGCCAAATGTGAGGTCTTGGCTGATGCACCTACCAGAGAACTCCATTTTGACGTGGGCTGACCTGTGCCATGAGTTTGTTGGCGCCTTCACGGGCAGCCATCAAGAACCAGGGTGCACTGATACGTCTCCAACGTATCTATCTTTTTTGATTGTTCCATGTTGTTATATTACCATTCTTGGAGGTTTTATAACCATTTTATAGCAACTTTATATCATTTTTTGGGACTAACCCATTGACATAGTGCCTAGTGCCAGTTGTAGTTTTTTGCTTGTTTTTTACATCGCAGAAAATCAATATCAACCGGAGTCCAAATGCAGCGAAACTTTTTGGTGATTTTTTGGACCAGAAGACATCCAATGGGCCAGAGAAGCACCTGGGGTGCCCCGAGGGGGGGACAACACACCAGGGCGCGCCTGGGGGGCGAGGCGCACCTAGTGGGTTGTGCCCACCTCGGTGGCCTCCCGCACCGCCTCTTTGCTCTATAAATGCCCAAATATTTCAAAAACCCTAGGGGAGTCGACAAAAATTTGTTCCAACCGCCGCCAGTTCGAGAACCGCGAGATCCAATCTAGAGCCCTTCTCCGGCACTCCGCCGGAGGGGGGGGTCATCACCGGTGGACAGCTTCATCATCCCGGCAGCCACCATGATGAGGAGGGAGTAGTCCTCCCTCGGGGCCGAGGGTATGTGTTGTATCTCTCTCTCTCTCTCTCTCTCTCTCTCTCTCTCTCGTGTTCTTGAGATGGAACGATCTTGATGTAACGCGGTCTTTGTTGACATAGATGAATCATATGGAGTTTTTCCCCTCTCTATCTTCTTGATGAATTGAGTTTTCCCTTTGAAGTTTTCTTATCGAATTGAGTCTTCATGGATTTGAGAGCACTTAATATGTGTTTTGCATGAGGATATATGTAGTGACATTGGGATATCTAATTGAGTTACTTGATGTATATTATTCTGATCAACTTGCGGGATCCGTGACTTTAGGGCCTATTGCTACCTCTTGAGATTGCGTTGGTTTTTCCCTTGAAGAGTAAAGGGTGATGCAGCAAAGTAGAGTAAGTATTTCCCTTAGTTTTGAGAACCAAGGTATCAATCTAGTAGGAGACAACGCACAAGCCACCGAATACCTACACAAACAAACACCAACTTGCACCCAACGCGATAAAGGGGTTGTCAATCCCTTCACGGTTATTTGCAAAGTGAGATCTGATATAGATGGATAAACGGTAAAGTAATATTTTTGTTTCATGGAACGGAAAGTAAAAGATTGCAAAGAAAGTAAATAGGAAACTAAAATTGTAGATCGGAAACTTATATGATGGAAAGTAGACCCGGGGCCATAGGTTTCACTAGAGGCTTCTCTCAAGATAGGAAATAGATGACGGTGGGTGAACAAATTACTGCCGAGCAATTGATAGAAAAGGGAAAGTTATGATGATATCTAAGGCAATGATCATGAATATAGGCATCACGTCCGTGTCAAGTAGACCGACTCCTGCCTGCATCTACTACTATTACTCCACACATCGACCGTTATCCAGCATGCATCTAGAGTATTAAGTTCATAAAAAACGGAGTAACGCATTAAGAAAGATGACATGATGTAGAGGAATTAACTCAAGCAATATGATGAAAAACCCATCTTTTTATACAATACGTGTCGGTTCTCCTTCTGTCACTAGGATCGAGCACCGCAAGATTGAACCCAAAGCTAAGCACTTCTCCCATTGCAAAAAAAACCAATCTAGTTGGCCAAACCAAATCGATAGTTCGAAGAGACTTGCCAAGATATTAAATCATGCATATAATAATTCAGAGGAGATTCAAATAATATTCATAGATATGCTGATCATAAATCCACAATTCATCGGATCTCGGCAAACAAACCGCAAAAGAGTATTACATCGAATAGATCTCTAAGAATATCGATGAGAACTTTGTATTGAGAATCAAAGAGATAGAAAAAGCCATCTAGCTACTAGCTATGGACATGTAGGTCTATGGTAAACTACTCACGCTTCATTGGAGAGGCAATGGTGTTGATGTAGACGCCCTCCGTGATCGAATCCCCCTCAGGCAGGACGCCGGAAAAGGCCCCTAGATGGGATCTCACAGAAGGTTGCGGAAGGTTTTGGGATATTTGAGAACATATAGGAAGAAGAAATAGGTCGGTGGAGTCACGAGGGGCCCACAAGGGTGTGGGGCGCGCCCTACCCCCTGGGCGCGCCTCCCAACCTTGTGGCTGCCTCGTGGCTTTCCTGACATGCACTCCAAGCCCTATGGATGTCTTCTGGTCCAAGAAAAATCATCACAAAAGTTTCATTCTGTTTGGACTCCGTTTGGTACTCCTTTTCTGTGAAACTCTAAAACAAGGGAAAAAACAGAAACTGGCACTGGGTTCTAGGTTAATAGGTTAGTCCCAAAAATCATATAAAATAGCATATTAATGCATATAAAACATCCAAAAGAGATAATATAATAGCATGGAACAATCAAAAATTATAGATACGTTGGAGACATACCACCTATGCATAGGGATTGGCACACGTTCTCATCTTGACTCTCCGATAGATATTTTGGGGCACTCCTTGGGAATCAAATTGATGAATCTGAAATTGTGTGATGCTTATCGTCTGACCAAACCCATGGATATTTGTGTTGACATTGGAATATCTAGGTGACATTAGGGCTTTGGTTGATTTGCATCTTAAGGTGTTATTCTAAGGAATAGCTTTTTGGTGGTTTCATGCCCGACAACAATTTCTATACAACAAGTAATTTTGGAGTGAACTCTACACCGCACTTGAGGGATTTGCATATGATTCAACTATGTCAACATTGTTGGGAGATCACACTAGTGAAAGTACGGACCCTAGGCCTTGTTTCTAAGCACTGCAATACCGTTTTTGTGCCTGTTTACTATTGGTTACCTTGCTGTTTTTTATAATTTCAGATTATAAAAACCAACATGTACTATCCATATTACACTTGTATCACCATCTCTTCGCCGAACTAGTGCATTTATACAATTTGCCATTGTATTGGGTGTGTTGGGGACACAAGAGACTTTTTATTATTTGGTTGCAGGGTCGTTTGAGAGAGACCATCCTCATCCTACACCTCCCACGGATTGATAAACCTTAGGTCATCCACTTCAGGGAAATTTGCTACTATCCTACAAAACTTTGCGCTTGGAGGCCCAACACGAGTCTACAAGAACAAGTTGTGTAGTAGACATCAAGCTCTTTTCTGGCGCCGTTGCTGGGGAGGTGAGTGCTTGAAGGTATATCTTTAGATCTTGCAATTGATTTTTTAGTTTCTTGTTTTATCACTAGTTTGGTTTTATAAAAGAAAACTACAAAAAAATGGAATTGAAGTTGCATCATATTATTCACCTTTATAATGTATTTCGTGAAAATGATGGAAATGAAATCATGCTCAATTGATAGAAGAAGAATTCAATGGAATGTTTGGTATAAAAGATGAGCATGATTGCAATGTTGTTAGTATGAATTCTTTGAATATTCATGATGCTAATGATATGCAAAGCCATAAGCTTGGGGATGCTATGTTTGATGAAGATGATATTTTTAGTCCCCCAAGATTTTATGTGCAAATTGGTTGTAAAGATTGCATGCCTCCTATTTATGATGATTATAATGATGAAAGTGGATTTGGAGAGGTCATGACTTTGTTTAGTGATGAATCCACCATTTTGGATGAGGCTTCAATTGACTATGATAACAAAGTTGCTATCTATGATAATTATGGTGATGACAAATCCTATGAGTAGGAATGGGAATGGAGATGTCCTTTGATTCACATCATAGGATTTTTTTTCATTGAGTCTAGGCTAATGTTTACTTTCCTATGAAATGTGGAGGATAGGAAGAATTTCTCCATAGGGATAGGATTCCATTCCTAGAAACCAAAGGGCTCTAAAGGAATTTTTCCCATTGAAATCCTATCCTATGGAATTCCTACAAAATTCCTTCAAACCAATGGAGGCCTTAAGACAGAATTGTGGGAAGTGTTCCATGCAATCAACTTCCATTATCATATGCGAGAACCCTCGAAGAGAAGCAAATGTGTTGAAGATTGCTTTATCACATATTGAAATAAAATAAAGCCTCCTTTGGTTCATAGGGTAGGAATGTATAGGAATATGAAAATCATAGGAAGTGAGATGACATGCATCTCAATTCTTATAGAGAAAGAGATGTCATTTGATGCATAGGATAGGAATTTTTCCATTGAGTCTTAGCTAATGTTTTTCCTCCAAAATGTGAAGGAATGATTCCTATCCTACATAGGAATAGGAATCCATTCCTACAAACTAAAGGGCTTCAAAGGTAATTTTCCTTTGATAATCCTATCCTATAGAAATCCTATGAAATTCCTACAAACCAAAGGAGGCATAACAGTGCAGACGCTCCACCACGCGGTTCCTAGTGGTACTTGTATACGTAATAGGCACTACTGCAGGATGCTGCTAACGCGACACTATGATCAGAGACCCTTCGAGAAACTGTGTGCGATGCAATAATCGCAAATGGTGCTGTATGAAAACCGTTAGAAATGTATAAAACGTTTGCGATGACGGATGCATCAAACACGGTACATGTTTTAGTTGTGTGTGCGATGAAGGGAATATGGTTCAATTCAATTAACTATTTGCGATGAGGAGGAACAAAAGAAACGGGAAGCCAAATGAAGGCGTGTGTGATACACACCATACGGTTCACTCGGATGAACTGTTTGTGATTAGGCAACACAAAAGAAACGGTCAGCCACATCAAGGTGTGTGTGATTGAGGGCATACGCTTCAGAAGGATTAACTATTTGCGATTAGGCAACAGAACAGAAATGGGTCAGCCAGATCAAAGTGTCAGTGATTGATGGCATACACTTCACATGGATGAACTGTTTGCCATTAGCCACAACAAACTGAAACAGTTAGATAGATCAACGTGTGTGCGCTAGACGGGTACACACATTCTAATTAAAAGAACCGTGCGCGACGGTGCTAACATTTCCTATTGCGGTGCACCCTATGGTGCAAATGCCACGTACGCGACCGAGAAGGCGTACGTGCCCACGTTACGCCTTCCGGGAATAGTGCCGCACTTATAATCGTCGGTAAATTTTGAGCATGCGTCCCGTCACATTCCAAATTGCAAGGCTGTTCACACCGATCAAAACCTAAACGGTTTCCCACTTAGGAGTGTATTACTACACGGTTATAAATACTACTACTCCAAGATGACTGCACATTCCTCCTCAACTCCTCATCCACAAAAAGTCAAAAACAAACAAGTCATTCATCATCGTTCCCTTGCGTCCGCCATAGCCAGCGTGAGTTCTGCGTTGAGAGATTGCCACAAGGGAGAAGCGAGCCTGGAAGCGGGAGCACGAGAGATGTCCCGCCTCGCCGTGAAAGCAGCCAACATGTCCCGCTGCATGTTCATAGCAGCAGAGAGGTCCCTCCGCGCCGCCGAAGCAGCATGGAGGACCCGCCACGCCGTTGATGCAGCAGACTGGTCTGGCCGCGCCGCGGAAGCAGAAGAGATGTCCCTCCGTACCGCGAATGCGGCAGAGATGCCTTCCCATGCTGCGGCAGCCTGGGAAATTGCCTCGCGGGCAGGCGAGGACTCCTACACGTGCATGCGTGCCCTCATCCTTAAGCAGATGGATCATATCTCCAGGTGGGCGATGTTGCAGGATGACCTACAAGCCTTGTTTGAACAGTCTACCGATGTCATCCGACAACTAAATGAGAGCAATGCGAAGCTTCGGGCTGAGCGCGACCTGCTGAGGGCGAAGATCGTCGGAAGTGTGGAACAGCAGGAGCAGACCACTGCCTTGTTGAAGAGGACCAGCGTCATCGTTGAGAAACTTCTGGACGAGAATGCCATGCTGCGCATGGAGCGCAGAAGGCTGGTGGAGGAATCTGTGGATGCTCTCAACCAGCATCTGGAGGACAAGAAAGATCTCGTCGCCGCCCGCCACGGAGACTAGTTCCTGCTGTGGCTTCCTTCTTCTTTTGCCCTTGTGTATATCAAGAGTTACTGCATGTGGCTTTTTTAATTATGTTTATAAATATGTAAGAAAATTATTATCCAATGTCATCGTCCTTATATTCATCATTCTTGCTATAAGTCACAGTTGGTGCTATATTGGTCCGTCGGTTCTTACATCAAGATCCGTGCAAAACTTTCTTTTCAGATTTTCATTTTTCTCTCTTAAATCTCAGTCCAATGAGACATATAGCCACGTCGTAGAACAGGTGCTCGGGCGCCATTAATGGAGACGTTGGGAGGGAGGTGTGCGGCGGGTAGCGGTCAAAAGGGCTCTCCTCCCGACGAGCACGCACAGGGTTCTCATCGCACACCTTCCGTACTCAAATAGCTACCCCACACATCACCTCCTAGCCAATAAAAAAAGGGAACGCGTGGCCGCACATAATTGGTAAGTCGAACGCCCACGGTTTCAATAATACTTGCATTTCTGATTTGTAACGTGACGTCACTTGTTACAAAATGACTTTGTTGATTGCTAATGTGTGCGCCTTCGCAAACCGGATAGAAAAATTACCACAACATGTTGGTGCCATGTCATGAGACCATGCCAAGTTTCATGATTTTCACGCGTGTTTTGGAATTACAAGAATTAAAAAACCAAGTTTCTCAATCTTTCCGGCCGAGCCACGACACCCAGATGTTTGAATTTCACTCCTATCTCTTGCATGGGACCTAGAAATTCACCCAAGAACACACATGTGATTTTTCAAACAACTTTGGTGCACTGGAGTATGTGGTCGTAGTTCAAATTTGAATTATGCACATCAAATGCCCATAAATTCAATTAATGTATAAAAAGGCCAAACGAACCCGGAATAATTCCAAATTTTAGTACGGTACTTCTATTTCGTCTAATCTGGCTGTGTAAAAAAATTAAGCCAGAGAAGGCAGTGTACGTATGTCGTTTCGCACACGGAGGTGACACGTTCCCTCTCGGAACCACGAGCCTTCTTGAGGGAAGCTCCGGTTTGCAAGAAGCTTACACCAAAGCTTGTCCCAGTTCGGCCAAAAAAATTACCGCAGCATGTTGGTGCCATGTCATGGCACCATGCCAAGTTTCATGATTTTCATGCGTGTTTTGGCATTACATGAATTAAAAAACCAAGTTTCTCAATCTTTTCGTTCGAGCCACGACGCCCAGATGTTTGAATTTCACTCCCATCTCTTGCATGGGACCTAGAAATTTACCCAAGGACACACATGTGATTTTTCAAACAACTTTGGTGCAGTGGAGCATGTGCTTTTAGTTCAAATTTGAATTATGCATATCAAATGCCCATAAACTCAATTAATGTATAAAAAAGGCGAAACGAGCCCGAAATAATTCCAAAATTTAGCACGGTACTTCTATTTGGTCTGATCTGGCTGTGTAAAAAAATTAATGTGGGAGAAGGCAGTGTACGTATGTCGTTTCACACACGGAGGTGACACATTCCCTCTCGGAACCACGAGCCTTCTTGAGGGAAGCTCCGGTTTGCAAGAAGCTTACACCAAAGCTTGTCCCAGTTCGGCCAAACAAATTACCGCAGCATGTTGGTACCATGTCATGACACCATGCCAAGTTTCATGATTTTCAGGCGTGTTTTGGAATTACAGGAATTAAAAAACCAAGTTTCTCAATCTTTCTGGCCGAGGCACGATGCCCAGATGTTTGAATTTCAGTCCAGTCTCTTGCATGGGACCTAGAAATTCACCCAAGGACACACATGTGATTTGTCAAACAACTTTGGTGCACTGGAGCCTGTGCTTGTAGTTCAAATTTGAATTATGCACATTAAATGCCCAGAAACTCAATTCATGTATAAAAAAGGCAAAACGAGCCTGGGATAATTCCAAAATTTAGCACGGTACTTCTATTTGGTCTAATCTGGCTGTGTAAAAAAATTAAGGTGGGAGAAGGCAGTGTACGTATGTCGTTTCGCACACGGAGGTGACACGTTCCCTCTCAGAACCACGAGCCTTCTTGAGGGAAGCTCCGATTTGCATGAAGCTTACACCAAAGCTTGTCCCAATTCAGCCAAAAAAATTACTGCAGCATGTTCATGCCATGTCATGACACCATGCCAAGTTTCATGATTTTCATGCATGTTTTGGAATTACAGGAATTAAAATACCAAGTTTCTCAATCTTTCCGGCCGAGCCACAACGCCCAGATGTTTGAATTTTAGTCCCATCTCTTGCATGGGACCTAGAAATTCATCCAAGGACATACATGTGATTTTTCAAACAACTTTGGTGCACTGGAGCCTGTGCTTGTAGTTCAAATTTGAATTATGCACATTAAATGCCGAGAAACTCAATTAATGTATAAAAAGGCCAAACGAACCCGGAATAAATCCAAAATTTAGCATGGTACTTTTATTTGGTCTAATTTGCCTGTGTAAAAAAATTAAGGCGGGAGAAGGCAGTGTACGTATGTCGTTTCATACACGGAGGTGACACATTCCTTCTCGGAACCACGAGCCTTCTTGTGGGAAGCTCCGATTTGCAAGAAGCCTACACCAAAGCTTGTCCCAATTCGGCCAAAAAAATTACCGCATCATGTTGGTGCCATGTCATGAGAGCATGCCAAGTTTCATGATTTTCAGGCGTGTTTTGGAATTACAGGAATAAAAAAACCAAGTTTCTCAATCTTTCCGGCTGAGCCACGATGCCCAGATGTTTGAATTTCACTCCAATCTCCTGCATGGGACCTAGAAATTCACCCAAGGAAACACATGTGATTTTTCAGACAACTTTGGTGCATTGGAGCACATGCTTGTAGTTCAAATTTGAATTATACACATTAAATGCGCAGAAACTCAATTAATGAATAAAAAAGGCCAAACGAACATGGAATAATTCCAAAATTTAGCACGATACTTCTATTTGGTCTAATCTGCCTGTGTGAAAATTTAAGGCAGGAGAAGGCAGTGTACGTATGTCGGTTCGCACACGGAGGTGACACGTTCCCTCTCGGAACCAGGAGCCTTCTTGAGGGAAGCCCCGATTTGCAAGAAGCTTACACCAAAGCTTATCCCAATTCGGCCAAAAAAATTACTACAGGATGTTGGTGCCATGTCATGACACCATGCCAAGTTTCATGATTTTTAGCCGTGTTTTGGATTTACAGGAATTAGAAAACCAAGTTTCTCAATCATTCCGGCCGAGCCACAAGATGTTTGAATTTTATTCCCATTTCTTGCATGGGACCTATAAATTCACCCAAAGACACACATGTGATTTTTCAGCAAACTTTGGTGCAGTGGAGCATGTGCTTGTGGTTCAAATTTGAATTATGCACATTAAATGCCCAGAAACTCAATTAATGCATAAAAATTCCAAATGAACTGGAAATAATTCCAAATTTAAACACGACACGCATGTACTAGTTGCATGTTCACTGTATGTAAATGTTCTAGCAATTCAAACACCATCCTTTCCCTCCGTAACACCATTTTGTCTTTCAAAACATAATGAAAAAAATCAGGTATACCACAAACAGTTTACTAGAAAGAATCGTGTGGGATGTGATATAAAATATCTTGGTGCACCGTCTTGTCTAGCTTACGCAGGAAGCTTCGTCGTCTATAGTCCACCGCCCGCGCTTGAACCACACATGCACGCCAGTTTCTCGCAGCACCGAGTGAATTTTTTTTGCCACCGCGGAAATATCTATCTCCCCGCCCCTCCCTCCTACCAAAAGCCACATTTCCACGGTTCCTCCTTGCTTTCCAAGTTCAAACCTTCACAGCTGCTTACTGCCAGCTCAGCCTCCTCGCCGACGACCCTTCTTCTTTCAGAACCGCCTCCTTGCCGACTACCCTTCTTCTTGCAGCATCGCCTCCTCACCAGCGACCCTTCTTCTTGCAGCACCGCCTCCTCGCTGGCGACCCTTCTTCTTGTTGCACGGCCTCCTCGCCGCTGACCCTTCTTCTTGCTACACGGCCTCGTCGATATGGTCAGGTAATCCACACCCCACCCACACCATCCTCCTCCTTTCCCGTCCCACGTGCCCCGACTGACGGAGCGACACCTTCCACCAAAATCACTGCCCCCTCCTCCAGTTAAGCGCCGCTCACAGCCAATTTACATGCAGTATAACATGGAGCTAAGTAGCATGCGGTCGCACGTGCGAACGAGGTCGCTATGGCTCACATGTGTGTCCATCGCCAGATCTTGGAGGATCACCTCGTCTTCGAGGCCATCGTCGAAATCGCCGTGCGGTTGTCTACTTTAAAATACAGTTCGTGATGTTTTCTCGAGGCCACCGCCAGTGCCTTCTAGTGATTTATCCTCTGTAATGTTAATATGCAATCTGATGTTCAGTTAACAGTTTGGTCCTCTGAAATGTAATGTTCAGTTAACACTTTGGTCCAACAGTTGCTACATTTTGTAGTACTATTCTCAAGCATTCTTTGTTTTGTTAACTGTTTTATCTTCTAGTACATTTTTCTATTCTGCAATGTCGTGCTCAGTTAGCTATTTTGGCTCATTTAGTCTGCTGTCCATTTAACTGTTTGGTTCAGTTTTGCAATTTGATTTTCATTTGTTGTGGGTACAATTTTGTATTGTTATGCATGTGACACCAATCGAATTTGGCTGTACTCAATACATATTCTACTGATAGTATGGCAACTCTCAGTTAACCTGATCAAGATCTACCTTATGTGTGTTGGAGGGAAACAATGGGAGACAGTGCGGTTTACCATCAAGGTTTGTTCAAGTAGGGTCATTTGGCTAATAGTACATTATTGTGAAGTTGCAGGAATCATTCTAATATTTAGGTTTCTTACAATTTGGTCTTGCACATGCAGGTCCTACTGTCAGAGGCTTAGACCCACTGTTCGACCCATTTTGCATATGGGGAAATGAGATGTCCATGAATATCAGTCAAGTCAAGAAACTCAGAAAGATTGTTAGGATGAAGAAACTTGCGACGAATAACAGCAAGATCTTTGTTTGCACAATGAAGAAGACATCAGTCAACTATAGGATGGTACCAACTCTTTTACCTTGTTTTTACCCCTTGCGCCATTTCAAAATTTACAACAGCGATTTATTCATAGCTTTGTTTTCAGTACTTTTCAAAGCAGTTCACCGGTGATTACCTCTCAAACCACCTGCATGATCAAGAGGCGAGGAAGGTATTCATTCAACACCCACAGTACAATATTGAAGTCTTGCTGAAGAGGACGAAGGTTGGGCGGGCAATTATCCATAGCCACTGGCCTAAAGTTGCAAGGACATTCAACATCACTAAAGGCTCAATATTTGCCTTCCGCTTCTGCAGTTTCCCAGATGAGATTCATCTGCCTATTTATCATGTATGATGCTACTTTCCAAAGGTTTTTGATGCTGCATGTGAAACTTGGTGATGTTGTGTAATGGCGTAACTGAGTGCCGAAGCTATCTGGTGTAATTCGATTATGAAATCCTGGTTGCTTTTATACGAATGTGAAATATCTGGCATGTTTTATAAGAAATATCAGTTTGATTAGTACATGGATTATCAATAATAGGCTAGTTACCTACTTATTGGGGTTTTCTATTGCAAACGGTTACTCAGACAACACCGTGGGCAATGAACTCAAACAACCCGCACGGTTTCTAGAAAGTAGGCATGTTCGATCAACTAACAATCACACACGGGTTCCGATAGCGCACTGTTTGCGTTAGGCCATCTTGCACAAACGTTTCCACACAAAGAACTATGTGGGATGTACATACCTACAGAAATGATTTTCTGGGATTCACCGTGTGGGATGTACATACCTGCGGAAATGATTTATGGGATTCACCGTGTGGGATGTACATACCTATGGAAATGATTTCTAGGATTCACCGTGTGGGATGTACATACCTACGGAAATGATTTCTGGGATTCACCACGTGGGATGTACATACCTACGGAAATGATTTCTGGGATTCACCATGTGGGATGTACATACCTACGGAAATGATTGGGTTTCGATGCCTCGCCCGATCGCACACGGCCCCAGCTTGGGTCCCAGGAGGGCCTATCCCCAATGATTTGTGGGTCATGTGGGAAGGACACCCTATCGCACACACTCACTTGGTGACGGTTCCAAATGTCGTCACGGAAAGGGGTTTTAAACCGTTTGTTTAGGACGTCGTTGTACCAGTGAAGTACTACTGTAGTAAACTTTGCACTTGGGTCCTCGCCTCTTCGGGAAGTTGAACAATGATGGTACTAGTGCAGCGTATGCTTCTGGCAATCTGACGCCGAATTAACTGTTGCACATCCACCAACTGAGCGAGGGAGAGCTTGCATTAGTCAAAAGTTTCTCGCCACCGCAAGCAATCTTCTCCTCGTTTTGTAAGTTGATGGGACACAACAAAGTAATGCTAGTCCATACCGCCTCCTTTCTGGTTAATATGGCTTAATTTGAAACGAGATAAATACACAGGTTGTCACTATATATTAGTAAAAATACGGTTAGTGGGCTTCATAATACGCTCATTGCGGGCAATATATACATTTTCTAGTGTTTATACGGTCACTAGCTCACCCTGGCTGAGTATGTGTGTGCATGCAAGTCTAAGTTGAGCACTTGAGCATGACCGTGTGTGTTCCGTCGTCTGCTCAGACATGCATGCATTAGGGCGTTGCACACGTTTTTACTTGCATGTGTACGTGTGACTGTTGCATGCATGCACGAGGTTGTAGTCCCTCACATTGACATGTTCATATGTCAATGCTTTGTCAAAACATTGCATGCAAGGTTTAATCATTCGTTGTTCACACGTGCATTCCCAATATTAATACGTTGGTAAAGACAATTTCTTGAGGAAAACGAGCCCATGACTTGTGTACAAAGGGGAACAATAAACCAAGACGGAGGGAGTACTAGTAGTGAACCGGAAGGGGGGAGTAGGTACGTAACAATGTGCAGTAACAAAATTCCTCTATGCGCATCATGTCTACGTGTCATGCAAGAAAATAGATATAAGTACATGTGAGACTCAGGACCGGTCATACACGTAAGGGGAGTACGTGCAGGGGCCATTCAGACGCAGTCAAATCACACAGTACATTAGTCGGACGAAGCAACCATCATTTCACTCTTTAATGACACGTACGCATTATAAAAAGGTTGATATGGAGAGAAAAAGCAAACCAACCCACTATATATACACTAGCAGGAGCCTAAGCTACAAGCCTGCTTTCTTGGGTTGCTTTCTTCGCAAGCATAGAACAACGGTGGTCACACCGCTGGTCACAGATCCGGCCTGATCCCGCCACTGGGGGAAGCGGACAATGTTCTGTGTAGACAAGGTCGACAGTGGCGAGAAAGAAAACCCATTGTCGGCGCGTGCCGACTAGGGGTCCTCGCGGTATGGGTTGATGCCGCCTCCCACCGGCCTTCTAGCTACACCCCGACGTCCCAGGTACAAATTCCTTCTGGAGCCGGCTTGCTCCACTGCCGCAACTCCCCACTTAGCTCCATCTCCATGTGGATCTTTCTCTACTTCTACCAGCTTCTATTTGTGATGATTTTATGTCTCATGAACTAGTGCCACTACTATTATTCTAATCACACTTCTTCAATATCTTTGCCAACAGGGATGCTTAGCTCGATTTTAGTGGATCTGCACAAAAGCATCATATGATCCAAGGGTGCTAGGCTTCTTTCCTTCAACAGATTCTACCTAGCCAGGAAATTAAATCTTTGGTTTAGGGTTTAAGTCATAGAGACCCCATTAGTAGTTTTTTTGTACACACTCTCACAACTTGTTTCTTTAGTTGTGAAGTAAATATTGGCTATGATATATGAATCATTGAGATGCATCAGCATGCATGTTAGCTTTCCTTTGTATTTGATGGAATGTTGTAATGGGGCAACCTTGGAATCAGGATACATACATGAAACAAAATCTAAGAAAGCTTTGTACTCCCTCCGGTCCATTTTTGTATGTGTATAAGGCTACTCATAGTGCGGAGTATCATGTACTAGTACCATGCATAAATTACATAGGGGACTAATAAACCAGGACGAAGGTAGTATGTGAGAGTGTATGGTGGGTCATGTGGTAAAATGTAGTGGTACTTTCTTGTAGCCCATTACTATACATGTTGACTAGTACATTGGCTATAGATGACATGGCAACATGTTAGCCATCAACCGGCTATATTATTAACCATGCTTAAGGCATGCTTGCATACACACACACACACACACACACACACAGAGAGAGAGAGAGAGAGAGAGAGAGAGAGAGAGTCGCATGCATGCAAAACCGGAGAGAGAGGGCTGCATGCAGATAGAACTAGTGAGCTTACATCTAGAGAGATGGAGAGAGGAGTACTTTGCATGCGCATAACTACCCATCATTTCCTCAAAAGCAAATCCGGGGGAAAAATAGTCCATACACTCTGCTATATAGTAATTTTTTCTTGGCATGCGGGCTGTCCAAGGAATATGGTGATATTGGGAGGTGCGCCATGTAGTCACTGGGCTGCCGTGTTTCGTACTCCTCTAGTGTAAGAGTGGAGAAAGTTAGTTTTATCATCGAATAAATAAATAAGAGTGCAGACGCTCTACGACGGTCTACCGCCGCAGTAATAGTGACTAATGAGCCATCGAATCACATAGACCCGGTAGTTAGTTGGACAGAAGAAGCAAACGATCACTCTTCATTGAATCCACTTCTTCCTCATGCAGTACTGTATTCTGTTGGAAACCAACGTTTCGTTTCATTGGATCGCGCCATCAAGCAAAACCAACGTTTGAATCATGTCTATCGCGTTCGTGCCTCACCCTCCACCCCACATGATCGCTCGGCATGCCACTCACCACAAACCGAGTATACGCAAATGTTCCCGCCTGCTTGCCAATGGATCGCGCCATGGAGTACTAGCACTACTGGAATAGATAGATGAGGAGGGGGAAGACAGCTAGCTCACCCTAGCTGAGTATGTGGGTGGATGCACGTGTAGGTTGAGCACTTGAGCATGACCGTGTGTGTTCCATCATGTGCTCGGACATGCGTGCATTAGGGCATCAGGCATGTTTTTGCGTGCAAGTGTACGTGTGACTGTTGCATGCATGCGCGAGGTTGTAGTCCCTCACTTTCACATGTACATATGTCAATGCTTTGTCAAAATGTTGCATGCAAGGTTTAAGCATTCATTTGTTCATGCATGCATTCCTGATATTAATACATTGGTAAAGATAATTTCTTGAGGAGAACGAGCCCATGAATTACAAAGGGGACCAATAAACCAGGACGGAGGGAGTACTAGTAGTGAACCAAAAGGAGGGAGTCGGTCCTATGTAACAACGTGCAGTAACAAAATTCCACTATGTGCATCTAGTCTACATGTCATGCAAGAAACTAGAGACAAGTACAAGTGAGACTCAGGAACAGTCATACACATAGGGGGAGTACGTGCAGGGGCCACTCAAGAATGGTCAAATCACACAGTAAGTTAGTCGGAAAAAGTAACCATTAAAAGGTTGTTATAGAGAGGAAAGGAAAACCTCTCCACTATATACACTAGCAGGAGCCTAAGCTACAAACCTGGTTGCTTGGGTTGCTCTCTTCACAAGCATAGAACGAAGATGGCCACATCGTTGGTCACAGATTCAACCTGATCCCGCTGCCAGGGGAAGGGGACGATGTTCTGCGTAGACGCGGTCGACGACAGCGGCGAGGGAGAAAAGCCACCGTCAGTGCGTCCCGATCAAGGGTCCCCGCGGTATGGGCTGATGCCGCCTCCCACCGCCCATCTAGCTACACCCCGATGTCCCAGGTACAACTTACTTTTGGAGCCGACTTGCTCCATTGCCGCAGCTCCCCACATAGCTCCATCTCCATGTGGATCTTTCTCCACTTCTATCGGCTTCTATATGTGATGAGTTTATGTCTCATGAACTAATGCCACTACTATTATTCTAATCACACTTCTTCAATATCTTTGCCATGGCGCAGAATGATCATCTGCCACTACTCTTCAAGTTTCGTGAAGTCGACTCCGAGCCGGAGGAGACAGAAAATAAGGAGGAATGGGGCCTCATGGACATGACCTAGAATGAGCTGGCCGCGGCGGTTGCTGCTCCCGCACCCGTCCCAGCTCCCATCCTCACGCCCGCGCCAGCGACCATCCCTGTAGCATTGACGGGCTGGTCGACAAGCACTATCACAGAGCTGGAAGCTGTGGGCGTCATCAAGGTCTCCGCGGGCCCGTGCGAGCTCGTATACATGCCAGTGCCAACGCCCGTGCCCATGCGTGCCCCTCCACCCACCGTGGCGCCAGCCCCCGTGCGTTTGGCTGCACCCACCGCACCCGTGCATGCCCCTCCACCCACCGCGGCGCCGATCCCCATGCGTTTGGCTGCACCCGCCATCCCCGTGCCCGTGCCCATGCACGCGCGCCCCTCAGCAGCATGGGATGCTGCCGTCGACCGCTACCTCTCAGCGGCGCTAGTTGCCATCTTCCCGCGCCCTGCCCGTCGATCGTGCGGCGACATGATGTTTGATTTACAAGTGAAGAACATTTTGTGCTACCTTGAAGACTTAAACAATGGCGTCCCAGAGGATGACAACGGCAACAACGGCGCGGCACGCCGCCTCCACCGCCGTTGGAAATAGTTTTTTTGGGGGTTTAATACTGTATCTCGAATTCTCGATCATATGAATATAAATTCGCAGTGTGTAGCGACCCGACCTCAAATGGTCAAGTCTCTGTGCTTCAGTGTCATCCCTGGATCGGTAATGCTGACACACACAATACTCGAGGATTTATAATAGAGTAGCAATCACACACTTATTACATCGAATGTCTCAAAAGAGAACTTATTACAATAGATATGGCTTAAGGCCATCTAATACGATAACAGCGGAAGGCTTGGAAGGTAAAGTTAGTCCATCAACTCCAAACGGCATAGCTGAGCTGCACGGCAACGACCTAACGAACCTTACTCCTCGTCTGAAAAGTTTGCAACATAATACGTTGCAGCCCGAAAACGGGTCAACACAGGGAATATGCTGGCAAAATAACACAGTAGAGCAAGAACAGAATAATGCTATCACTATATGCATATTTGGCTGGTGGAAAGCTCTATGGTTATAGTTTTTGCGAAAAGCCAATTTTTCCCTACAACAACGGAATATATTTTATATAACTATCATGGTAGTTGAAACATCATTGAGAAGGTTCCTCCAACTCAATCCCTATTAAAGTAGTTAACAACCCAACAATATTATTTAATAGTGATGAGATACTTAGGATACTCCAAGTACTAGATACTCAAGATGTCCATAACCGGGGACACGGCTAACCATGATTAGTTTATACACTCTGCAGGGGTTTGCACACTTTTCCCCACAAGACTCGATCTCCTCCGTTGGATTTCTCGCACTACATGGTGTTTGAGAAACGGATGACCGAGACACAGTCTTTCAGAAGCATTAACTCCTTACTCTGGGCAGACCATACCAACCTACATCCCTCTACCTGCTGATCCACATCTTCGGGAGCTTCACGCAACTTACTAAACTATGCTAGATCTCATAATATCTTGTGGCTGCACACGGAAGTTTCTAGCATGAAAATATCTCAGTTCCCTTTGAGCCTGGGTGGCGGACCATAGGATTATCACACGGGTACTCCAGGATATCCTAGGACAACACTAGATTCCCCAGGTGCCCAACAAATAATCCACCCAGATTTGTATTCAAGTTGCCACCTTAAGTTGAACAATTAATTAACAATCTCACATCTGTCATGGATTTCACTCACCCAAACCACGTCTACGAGCATAGCATAGCAATATAAGCAATACGTAGAAGTAACTCCCAAGGTTTGAATATAACTGGGCAATAGGTTCTACCTCCTCAACTACTTCCCAATCCACATGTTAATCACATCCTAATCATGCAATATTTGAGGATTGGAACTAATGCATAAAAACTGGGTGATAAAGGGGTATGATCAAAGTGTTACTTGCCTTGCGGACGATCCGCAAAACCTAGTGACTCATAGTAGCACGCTTTGCACTCCGGGTGTTCTATCGCAAACAAACAATAGCATACATAAGCAATCAAACAAAGAAACACAAGTAAATCTCAAATAAGAAGATCTAACCAGAAAGTTCAACTTAAGAACTCTGGTTTGTGAAAAGAATCAAATCAAACGGAGCAACGAAACTCAAACTGCGAAAGAAACAAGATCTGTTTACTAATCTGGACTAAGGTCAAATTTTACAGTAACAAAATCTTGTTCAAGTTGATTAAACAGAAATAGGGTTTCGAGACAAAGATCTAGGCACTTGAATCGCCTGATTCCGATAAACAAGCGAAAAGATAAACTAAAACGAAAATTGGATCAGAAATCGCGATTGAAAATAATCGCGGAAAATCCGAGAAAAAAGAAGACCGACGAACAGGCTAACGAACGAACGTTCGTTGTCTATAACTAACGAGCGAAAGCCGTTCATTAAAACGAACGTACGGACGAACGTCCGCAAAGTAACTAAACCGAGAAAAACCGGCGAACCGATCTGAAAAAAAAACTAGGGTTTCTAAAAAAACGGATCGGTTTTCTAGAGAAAACCGGCGGCGGCGGCTACCTCGTCGGATCCGGCGGGGCGCGGCGAGGCGGGGCAACGTGGGGCGGCGGGGTGCGGCATGCGGCGGCAGCAGCGGCGAGCGGCGGCGTGCGACGGCGGCGACAGCAGCGGCGGCGGCGGCGTGCGGCGCAAGGC